>NC_088362.1:8944401-8954401 GCF_034508935.2 Berghia stephanieae
TCCTGTCAAATCAGTCCAAAAATTTTAAGAAGATAGAAAATTCGTACATTAGAAATGTAATATCATGAACAAAATTAACCTAAAATTAAAAAAAAAACAAAAAATAAAGCTTTATATAGCGCAATATCCACTAAATATGCTCAAAGCGCTTTACAAGTAATGATAAGTGTCTTGTCATTGGCCTGCTGGCGATAGTTCCGCGTAACGGAAGGTTGTTATTATCATGGGTGATGATGACACTCGCTTTCGGATCGCCGAACGGGTCTGCGGGGTCATGGCATATTGACAACCGCGTTTATATAATGATGATGTAATATATTAAAATTTGTAAAAAAATTTGATTCCAATATCATTATTAACTTTACTCCTATAAATTTATTTAATTTTGTGTGTTCCAATATCAGTTTTTCAATAATAATTTTTAAAAAGATTGAATACACAAATCATCTTTAATCCAACATTGGAACAAAAATGAGATTTCTAGGAATTTAATATGTTTATAATCTAGAGTTAGAAATAGAATATTATAGAAAATTGCTTTTTAATGCAGCTTTTTCCAAGAAATCAGTTCAAAATTGTTAAGATGATAGAAAATTAAATCGTACATTAGAAACGTAATATTATGAACAAAATTAACCTAAAATAAAAAACAAAACAAAAATTGAGCTTCATATAGCGCAATATCCACTAAATGTGCTCAAAGCGCTTTACAAGTAATAATAAGTGTCTTGTCATTGACCTGCTGGCGATAGTTCCGCGTAACGGAAGGTTGTTATTATCATGGGTGATGATGACACTCGCTTTCGGATCGCCGAACGGGTCTGCGGGGTCATGGCATATTGACAATCATGTTTATATAATGATGATGTAATATATTAAAATTTGTAAAGAAAATTGATTCCAATATCATTATTACCTTTACTCCTATAAATTTGTTATATATTGTGTGTTCCAATATCAGTTTTTCAAAAATAATTAAAAAAAAAATTGAATACACAAATCATCTTTAATCCAACATAGGAACAAAAATGAGATTTCTAGGAGTTTAAAATGTTCATAATCTAGAGTTAAAAATAGAATATTATAGAAAATTGCTATTTAATGCAGCTTTTCCCTACAAACCAGTTCAAAATTGTTAAGAAGATGGAACATTTGTACATTAAAAACGTAATATAATTAACAAAATTAACCTAAAATAAGTGTCTTGTCATTGACCTGCTGGCGATAGTTCCGCGTAACGGAAGGTTGTTATTATCATGGGTGATGATGACACTCGCTTTCGGATCACCGAACGGGTCTGCGGGGTCATGGCATATTGACAACCACGTTTATATAATGATAACGTAATATATTAAAATTTGTAAAAAAAATTGATTCCAATATCATTATTAACTTTACTCCTATAAATTTATTATATATTGTGTGTTACAAGATCACTTTTTCAATGATACTTTTTTTTAGAAAATTGATTGCACAATTCATCTTTAATCTAACATTGGAACAAAAATGAGATTTCTAGGAGTTTAATATGTTCATATCAAGAGTTAGAAATAGAAAAATATTATAGAAAATTGCTTTTTAATGCAGCTTTTTCCAGTCAAATCAGTTCACAAATTTTAAGAAGATAGAAAATTCGTGCATTAGAAACGTAATATCATGAACAAAATTAACCTAAAATAATAAAAAAAGAGCTTTATATAGCGCAATATCCACTAAATGTGCTCAAAGCGCTTTACAAGTAATAATAAGTGTCTTGTCATTGACCTGCTGGCGATAGTTCCGCGTAACGGAAGGTTGTCATTATCATGGGTGATGATGACACTCGCTTTCGGATCGCCGAACGGGTCTTCGGGGTCATGACAATCACGTTTATATAACGATGACGTAATAGATTCAACTTTGTAAAAGTCATGACATATTGACACACTTTTATATAATGATGACGTTATAGATTAAGATGTGTAGAAAGTTGAATCCATCATTTTTATTACTTTGCCTCTATAGATTTGATTTATATTGTACGTTCCAATATCTGTTTTTCTATAATAGTTTCTTATAGAAAATTGAATAATGATGAAGTAAATATTAAGATGTGTAGAAAATTGAATCCATAATTTATATCACCTTAGCCTTAACATAATATTTTATACAGGTGGTGTATTCTAATAAAGATCAGTTGTTATATAACAACTTATTCTATAAAATTGAATATGCAATTTATCTGTTAATCCTTAATCAAAACAAAAATGAGTACTTTTACGAGTTAATTATGTACATATTTAAAGGTAGAAATAAACAAATGATATAGAATATGGCTTTATAACGCAGCTTTTCCAGTCAAAAGAATTTAAGTCAAATTAGGAAGCTAGAAAAGTTTTACATTAGAAACTTGATATCAATAACCTCGTTAACGTAAAACAGTTTAATTAATCGCTAACATCTGATTATGTGTGTTTTGATAAACTGACTTGTTCTCACTAACCTGCTTGTACTCGCATGTTATAATAACCATTTTTCTTTGTGACAATTATTGTCATATTGTGCATTGTGAACATTTAAACGCACTTTAAAATAAATAGGCAGAGATTAGAGGGAGGAGAGAGAGAGAGAGAGAGAGAGAGAGAGAGAGAGAGAGAAAGAAAGAGAGAGAGAGAGAGAGGGGGGGAGAGAGAGAGAGAGAGAGAGAGAGAGAGAGAGAGAGAGAGAGAGAGAGAGAGAGAACAGGACGTATTATTCAAATACTCTGTTTTGTTAATTCTTCTATCAATTTCTCTTTCACACAGGACCTGTATGAACGCCTTCTATGGATGTGTTTGGTGTTGCTCCCAATCTTATTATGTGAAGTGTGAATCCTAGGTGGCTGCACGCTGGATATTGTGAACTTTGATAAATAAGGGAATCTGCTAAATAATTTGTATTAAACTTTACATTCTCTGCAATTAAATATTTTAAAGTCCTATAACAAAGACATTAAAAAGTTAGGATTTGAACTTGCATGAAATTGATTTGAGTTCATTTTGTCAATGTTGATGATGATGGTTGGCGTTGGGTTTATCCAGGGAAGGGGCTGTTTTTGTTGCTGTTGTTGTTGTTGTTGATGATGATGATGATGATGATGGATGATGATGATGATGATGATGATGGTGATGATGATTTTTTGATTTCACTATGATGAATAAATGACTATAATAAATTCCCTTTATTCGTCTCCAATGGGAAGTTTGTCATTTGGGTTTTTTCCAAGGGAAGACTGGAGTATACCCGTGGTCGTTTGCCGCAGTGCAACACGCAAAGAGAACTCAGGACGACAGAGCGTGATTGTGAGGTGAACTTGGCACCTTCTGCTGTATATATAAGTCAAAGACCATACCGCTGAACCACGCTTTCTGGTAAAGACCTTTAGCAACAACAACTTTTATCCTTGACTCTGAGCAGTGATTGGCGCTGTTGGTAGAGTATCTATTACCTCAATCCCATATTGTACCCCGTTTCTGTCTTTTGTCTCTATCAATCAAGCGTTCTCTTCCTTTCATGGATTGAAATGACTCGAATTTGCCCAGCTTCTGGTTTGAACCATTTGCTGAGAGGGAGACAGCAGCTATTCCAATTTGTGTATAGGAAGTTTGATTTTTCCTTATAAAAATACCTTATCATTAATAAGTAAGGATTGGGGGGGGGGGATCAAGCTTTACTTGGATGACATTGACTTGCCTAGTTGCATAGGATGTCACTTGCCAACTTTCTATGTATTCTGCCAATCTATATCTGGTTTGAATTATTTGCCGAAAGAGTGAGACAGAAAGATATTCCATTGTACTTTATGGGAAGTTTATTTTTCCTTGTAAAAATGTCTCACCTTTAGATAAGGAAGAGTGTTTGGAAGAAAAATCTAACCTTGGTTGGGTGGCCTTGATATCCCTTGTAGCATGGGAGCTCGGTTGCCCACTTGCTGGGTCTTTTGTCTATCCTATATTATCTGTTTTGATCTTCGATATTTGTTTATTTCTGGCCAAGCCCTGGTTTGAGCTATTTGCATTTGCTATGATCCTGGCTTTAATCCTTTTCCCGAGAAGAAAACGATCAAACATGATATTAATGTATGGGAAATCCATCAGAACCATAAGACTCATGGAGCAAGAGGTTTATATAACGGACAACAATCATTTGCTACCATTTGGACAGGGCGTATAGCAATTTCTCTATAGATAGTTCGAAGATGACGTCACTCGGGTAGTTCTTATTGTTTTTGCCATCCGCGTTTACGAGTAATGCTCACTGAACTGTATTAACCTGACTACAAACGTTCATGGATACACACAGTTTTGTGTGTTGGTCCGTTATACCATGGCAATGTTATGAGCTTCTTAGCCAAGCGCATACTATCTATTGGGTGGAAGTATAGATAGAATGCGCCTGGCCAAGGAGTTCACAACATTGCCATCCGGAAGGATAACGGACCAACACACAAACTCTGTGTAACAATGAACTTTATAGTCTTGTTAATACAGTTTAGTGAGAACAACTCACAAACGCGGATGGCAAAAACAACAAAGGCCTGAGTGACGTCATCTGCATACTATCTATAAAGTGATATTATATTGTTATATTCTTCCCAAAGATTGAAATGTCCTGCACTTCAATACTAATTTCATGGTAAACGCGATACACTAAAGAATATCCGATGAAAATGTTGCTGTTTGAAATTCGGAAGGAAAAAAAATAACGATAAGTTCAATTTATTAGACGAAGACAGATTCTACAGACGAATGAAATAATGTGATAGTGGCGTTATCGTTTTTGGTTATTCACCTTCCCAACCCACTATCACATCACTCATTCCATTCGTCTATTGTATTTCATTCATCCTGTTTTGTTGATAAAGGGGAAACCCGAAATGTCCACAGTATCTGTCTCTGTCTAATAAATTGAAGCTTACAATTCAATACTTATCGTTATTTTTTTAAAGAATATCTGGCAAGGTGGGGTGCCAATTGTCTATAATGCGGCCACTTGGTCGGTGTTTGGGAAAACACATCTATCTCAATTTGTCCTCTCTTCTCAAAACATGTCCAGTCTATTTCCATCCCTTTTTCTTTTTACATTTTAAAAATGTATGTCTTTAATTTGATCAATTCTCCTAGCTCGTCCAGTAAAAAAATGTCCTCTTGTAAACAACAAGCCTCCTTTAGAGCCACCTGGCCCATGGAACCGGAGTTTATCCCGGTTTCTATAGCGTTAAACGGACAACAGTAATTGCAAAGTACTTTTGCCAGATCTAACAGACCCAGCTACCCAATCACTGCTTGGTGGACACGGGGGGGGGGGGGGGGGGGTCAAGAAAAAAATCTCGACTGCACCCGGAATCGATCTCGATCCATTTGCTTATGAAGTGAGTGCTCTACCAACTGAGCTATCGGGACCCCCGTAAACCATAAACTCTTCGTGAATTTGTTTGGCTTATCTTTTCTAATCTATTCTAAAAATAGATATTGTAGTTTTTTTCCTCAAGCTTGAGATTTCCACATGTCACGAAAAAAAAAAAGAACAACTAATTTGATTAATTTGAATCCCAAATAACACAAGTTGATCATTTCTAGTCATCATTCTACAAGATCTGACATTTCCTTTTATATCTAATCTAATTTATCATTAAATATTATTTTATAACAGTCTGTATATTAGTTTATACACTATAAACAGGGTTGTTCAAATGATTCCTCTATATCGTATCGTATCGTATCCTATCGTTTAAGAGCAAATAGGTTTTAAAAACGTTTGAATTCTCTGTGCAACTTTCAGTCATAGATAACGTTATAAACGTTATATCTAGAAATAACATTCATTGTTGATTTGACTTTTATTTCTGTAGATCCCAGTTTCAAATTATCAAATTTTTAACACATAAATAAGTAATACGTGTCATAGTCAAGATTCGTAGAATATTTTTCCTTATCTACATTCCTTTGACACTTCCACTTCTATACATTCGAGAGTCTCGATTAATTAGTATACAAAATTTTGAATATATATATATTCAATATATATATATATATATATATATATATATATATATATATATATATATATAAACATTTGAATATAATTAAGATAGTTTGACTTCTACAACGTTGTTATCGAGCGTTGCTCTCATCAGGAAGTGGAAGTGAAAGTAGATTGTTGTGTTTTCGTATTTTTATAGATTCGTGTTTATGGAGGTTCGTAATTACATAAAAGGTGTTTGTTTCTGTGTCTGCATGAGGAAGTTAGTTCGTTTCTTCTGTTGAGTGTTGTTATGTTCGGTTTAGTGATGATGAAGAATTTTTCTTCCAAGCAGAGGTTGCAAATCTTAGAAGAGGGGGAGTACGACTGTGCTCTGGAGATGATTTTCCATGTGATGCTGTGTTGTATGTTTTTTTCTTTGAGGTTCCAAATGTGTTCGCTTAGTGTAGTAGAATGTCGTTTGTGTATGTTTCTGAAGGAAGATGTATGCAGGTTGTATCTGGTTTTGAATGGACACTCGGTGAGGCCAATGTATGTTTCTTGCTTTGGTGTGTCTGGTCGTGTTACTGTGGCTTGATAAATTACGTTTTGAGTCAGGCAATTGCCGTTTAGTGGGCATGTTGTCTGGGTCCTACAGTTGCATTTTTTCTCTAGGTTGTTGCTGGGCTGATCTGGCTGTGATAGTTTTCGGTTATTGTTGGATGAAATAATGTTTTGTATGTTTGGCATGCAGGTGTATCCTATTTTGGTGGTGTTTTTGTTCATGATTGGGTGTAGAACGTGACCGGGAGGGAAGCATTTTTGTAGTAGATTGAAGAATTTGTTACCGATAGAAGTTGTCACATTCTTGCTGTAGGGTGGGTTGAACCATGTTATGTGTCGTTTTCTTTGTCGTTTTTTTGTTGGGGTGGTAATGGTCTCTTCCTCATATTCTAGTTTGTAGTTATATCCACTTTTTTGTAGTGCGTTTGTGTACGGTGGGATTGCATCGTTGAATATGTTGTTGTTTGTAGAGTTGTTAGATAGTCGTTTGTTAATGCTCTCGGGATGTTTTTTTATTATAGATGGCGGATGATTGCTGTGTCTATGAACGTACAATGGGATGTTGTTGGGTTTTGAAAATGGTTGATAAGTGCCGTCGTTTAGGTTGATGGTTATGTCCAGGAAGTCGAATGTTTTTTGGTTGGCTTCGATTGTAATTTTCAGATTGTTGTCCTGGAAGATTTTGCATATTTTTTTCTTTATTAATTCTGTCTGTCTCGGTGTTTTATTGCACAATTCGAGTCCGTCGTCCCTGTATAGTCCAATGTTTATATCGAGGTTTTGACCCTACAGCAAGAATGTGAATATTTTTCCTTATCTACATTCCTTTGACACTTCCACTTCTATACATTCGAGAGTCTCGATTAATTAGTATACAAAATTTTGAATATATATATATATATATATATATATATATAATTATATATATAAATATATATATATATATATATATATATATATCTATATATATATATATCTATCTATCTATCTATATCTATCTATCTATCTATATATATATATATATATATATATAGTCACGTGCAAAAGAAACTGGATAATTTGTACTTGCTATTATCTCACATAAGAGAAAAGAAAGTGGTATGTGGTATATAAGTAGAAAATATTTTCCTTCTATTGATGTATCGCAACCTAAATTTAGCAATGACTATCCCGCACAAATCTTTGGGCCTCTTTTTCGCTCACGAAGTGCCCGAATTCGCGTAAAAATATGGGACGAAGCCGTTTCGTATATGCTATTTAAAAAAAATAATTACGACGCTGTTCATCGATGAATATAACTGAAAGTTGGCACACTGTTAGAAAAAAGGTCATTTTAGATTATGTCAAGCGACAAAATTCGTGCGATTACCAGAAGACCGTTAAAAATAGATTTTTACTCTTTGGAGTAAAATATTTCTAAAACTACCGGGCGTGGAGGTTTTGTCGCTGACAAGGTAATACATGAACATTTCTTCTTTTTGGTTGTAAAATTTCATATGAATATGACGAGTACTTTTCCCGTATTTTACAAAACACCAACCTAATTTGCTCTTCAAGTTTCAATCTTTTAATCCACTTATTACGCAAGAGACAACCAAAGGTCGAAAAAAAATGCCGAAAAAGCGTCAAACATTTTCGCGTTTTTTTTTTCTCTTTGCGGGTCATCCAAATAAATGGCACCTTTGAAACTGCATAACTTGTTTATTTATGAATGGATTTTCAAAATTCAAAAACATTTTTACTCAGTGGAGAGAGGGCCTTGGTTTTAGACAAACATTTTCCTCAAAAAGAGAAAAAAACATTTTTCGTAGTCATTGCTACTAAATTGACACAAATTAGGAGCAGATGAGGACCGCCGAAATTGCGCAACTAAGTTCCATTTTGTAAATACGCACCCAAATATAAATTTCAGATATTAATTTCACCTTCGCGTTGCTACCCAGCAGTTGCAACACCAAATATTAAAGCAATTAAAAAAATTCCACTTGCTACATTTTTTATCGGAAGGTGAAACAACCTTTGTTTGCTAATCTTTGGATGGGACGTTTGTCAAACGCAAAGTACACTCCGTCAGATCTAACAGGCCCAGCTACCAAATCACTGCTGTGTAGTAGTAGTAGTCCTCCAGACCTATTCGGTCCATGGAGCGGGAGTTTATCCTGGCCTCTATAAAAAAATTGAGCTTTTATATAGCGCACTATCCACTAAACGTGCTCAAAGCGCTTTTCAAGGGGTCCCTGGTCAACAGCAACAGTTAACATGTAGGACGGGACATAACATCTGTTAGGCGATATTACAATTTTTCGGACAGAGGCAATGCTGTTAAAGGCCAGGTACTCATTTTACACCTGAGTACGGTGAGAGAATGTGAGTAAAGAGCCTTTTCCAAGGACTCAACTATGCGTCGAGCTCGAGGATGAACTCAGGAACACCTCTCTTCTCTCTTTCTGTTTCCTTTCTATTTTTCTCTATCTATCCCTTTCTTTCTCCATCTCTTTCTTTCTCTCTCTCTCTCTCTCTCTTTCTCTCTCTCTCTCACTTACTTTCTTTCCCTCCCCCTCTCTCTTTCTTTTTTCTCCATTTCTCTCTCTCTCTCTCTCTCTCTCTCTCTCTCTCTCTCTCTTTCTTACTTACTTTCTTTCCCTCCCCCTCTCTCTTTCTTTTTTCTCCATTTCTCTCTCTCTCTCTCTCTCTCTCTCTCCCTTCTCACCTCCTTTGCCAGTCGATCCGCTTCTTCGTTCCCCCGGATACCCACATGGCTGGGTACCCAGAGAAAACAAACTTTCTTCTTTTTATTAAATAGTTTGTTTGCACCTTCCAAGATACTTGTGATCTTGGGTCGGTGCAATAAAAATTTGAAAGCCCCTTAAGTATGGATAATGAGTCAGACAAGATTAAGAATTTGTTTTTATTTGATCTCTCAGCCAAACGGAGAGCAGTTAGGACTGCTCTCTATTCCGCTGTAACGATCGAAACATTTCGTCCAGGCGAAGTGTCCGGTGCCTGCCGATGAGTGATAGGCACACCCTACCGCATCTCTTTGAACCATCCGTGAAGATATGCTTGTTGTTTGTGTATGGTTGTAATATTCATAACAGACATAAGTCTTGTAGACGACACGTATACACACACAATGAATATATATATATATATATATATATATATATATATATATATATATATATATATATATATTTGTCATTCTACTTGGATGTTATTGAATAATATTAGACGGCGACAGTGTTATTATTGGCCCCTACCTACCTCGTTAAGATAGTAACAAAAAAAAGAAAAAAAAAAAAAAAAAGAGAGAGAGAGAGAGAGAGAGAGAGAGAGAGAGAGAGAGAGAGAGAGAGAGAGAGAGAGGCGGGGCGGGAGAGGACAGATGCGTTTCAAAGTTATATTCAGATAGAGGAAGGGGATACAATTTTTAAAAAATCCAAAAAAAAAAAACCCC
>NC_088362.1:8959401-8979401 GCF_034508935.2 Berghia stephanieae
CTTGGCACTCTTGTTTGGCATATGTCATGTGATTTTACATCTTCTCGAATGTCTTTATTAATCCCAGACCATGTGGTATGAAAGAAAACAATTCATGAATGAGGCAAACAACAAAAGGAAATGAGCGATACAATTTCAAAGTGAATAACGTATTAATGTATACATGAGTCAATATATAAATATATTAATGAGTGTATACATGAGTGAATAAACGAATGAATGGAAGAATGAATGAGGGAAGGAAGCTATGAAAAATCTATGAATAAATGAATGAATGCAACATGTATAAATGTGTGAATAAACGAATGACGATTAATTGAATTAATAAAGGAAGTAATGAATTGCTAATGAATGAATTAATGAATCATGTGGAGCAATCAAACGTTTTTACAATTTAATATTTAAGATTTGATCGAATGAGATGAATGTAACTAAACAAATTCAATTCTTTTTATGTTTCCTCTTCAAAATGTCATGGTCTGATGAGCGCTCAAGAGCTAACTCGACTACAGTTATAACATAAAGCTGTTAATAAATAAGGCTCCCAGAATTTACTTGTTACTTTAAAAAAGGAACAAATGACGAGTTGTTTAAGATGATATAAATAGAAAGATGCTATTTAATGAAATGAATGATGACCACAGTTAGAAATGAGAATATGATAATATTACGTATCTTATCCGATCTTAATGAGATGATGATAATATTAGATATTGCGTGAGGACTTGTGGGGTTCCACATACAGTCTGAGAGTAGTTGCAGTTAATCCTCCAACCGGATGTGATAAATTCTTGACAATGATTGAACTGGCAAAGGTGACAAAGGAAACTCCGGCGTCTTGATGGCGGAAATCAAAATTAATGAAGTTGTAGTAACTACCGTGATTGCCAGAACTATGTATTCTGGCTGTAGGACTCCATGGGTAGGATGGGTCCAGGTGGCCGGTGATCACGGATTTACTAAGTTAACACAGTTGAGTGTTGAATGTTAAATTAGTGTGTGTGGAGTAACCTCAGCTCTATGATTGTTTACTTCCTGTTTTTTTTTTTTTTTTTACTATTTCCGTGTTACCTGCTTCGTTGCAGAAGATTTTATGAATAATAAAATCGTAGAATTAAACAACCATCTTAAGGTGTTTTATAATAGATATCCAATACTTGAACAGGTTATGGGCCCAGGTGATTATATTACGCCATATTTTTGTATAAAGTGAATTAATAAATAATTGTTTTTAAATGGTAGCATCATCCTCATATAAGATACCTTATTTTGATGGGGACGAGAGAAATTTTGAATTGTGGCAAATACAATTTCTCGGTCTCATGAGAATAAGAGGATGCTGTGACATTTTTAATAATAATTCCGATTCAGTGGATCAAGATAAAAACGCCAATGCATTTGCTGAACTGATACAGTGTTTAGACGATATTATGTCATTGTCACCAATAATCAGGGATACCCTAAATGATGGGAGGGCAGCTCTCAATATCCCCAAAGAACACTATTTTCCCAAAGGTAAACCAAGGATTATGACCTTATATACGGAACTGACTTCTTCGAAATTTGGGAGAAATAATGAGTCACTAACCGACTTCGTAATCAGAGCAGAAACTTTAGCCGCACAATTACGCGAAACTGGCGAAACTATAAATGATAGTTTATTGATTGCGATGATTATGAAAGCCCTTCCGGACAATTATAAATCATTTGTAACTGTGATCAATCAAAGAGACGACACCTTAAAATTCTGTGAATTTAAAACACTTCTGAGAAACGACGAGGACACCAATAAAATCGACACTGAACCAGCCAATTCATCGCCAGTAATGAATATGAAGTTTAAACAGGAGAGCGAACAGCATCATATGAAAAAAAAGTCTACAAGATGGTGTTCATTCTGTAAATCAAGAACACACAAAACCAATCAATGTTTCAAAAGAAACACCTCACGTAGCAAACCTGGCCAATCCCAGCCACCAAAATTTTCAACTACAAGATTTTGCACTATTTGGAATTCAACTACACACGACACACGTTACTGTCATAGACATAATAAAACTTATCATCAAAACCAAAATCAGCAATCTGCACATTTGGTTAGAGATCATCAAGATGACCAATCAAATCATGATTTTATTTTCCGAATCAGCACTGAAGGACAGCACACCTTACCATATTCAAACAACTTCCTAGTCGACAGCGGAGCAACTGTTCATATAATCAACGACAAAAAGAAATTCATATCTTTCGATTCTTCATTCTGCCCCGAGATAAATGTCATTCAACTGGCAAATGGAACAAGGATTTGACGAGTTGGTGGGCACCATCATGACTGATTTCAAGGTTTCCTGCAATCTCAAAGAGGTATTCTGTCAGATCTGTTCAATGATTCCGTCTTTAATTGATTCACTGAGTTGACCCTGCTTGGAGGACGACCATAATGAGGTTTGTCAGAAAATGACATGATTGAGGGAGTGTCAGATTTGGTGTTGTGTTGCTTATCATTTTCTTATAATTGATGAGACACACATTCGACCCACATATTACACTGTTTCTTCCTAATGCCAGGATTTTATAAACTTTCTCATGGCGTTTGAAATGTTTCTTGAATTTTCACGGTGAAGAACAAGAAATTCAATTACAGCTCTCTGTCGCTGGATACACGTGTTTGTTTAATTGAGCCATATATAACGTCACGTGAAAAAGAATGAACTCAAAAGATTTATACCATGACTTTTTGACTCAGCCTCGTAAGATGGCTGGAGAGATTCATCAAAAACGAGTTGTTCAAAAAGTTATAGCAAAAATGTCTCTTTCAGTGGAAGAGAAGATGGTTATCTAGCGGAAACGTCCAGAAAGCTACCGACGTCAGCAGACAGGCTCTGATTGGAAAATCACAAGGACAAAGAAGAATGCTACAGTTAGAAAACAGCTGGGATGGACACGATGGAAGAATTTGAAAAGTAGATAGCCACCGAAAGAATTAAAGAAAAGTGGACCAGGGTGCATTGCCGACGATTGGGTGTCCTCGAAAAATGTTTGGCGGCAATCAGATTTTCAAATCACACTCGAATGTTTTTGATTATAAATATGAACATAATTTGTCCAACTAATTTTACAAACTTAGACGGGCCCCCAAAATTTGATCCCCTTGAACGACTCGCTGGAGCTAAACTCTCGATAAAAGAGCTTTTTGCTCACATTTTTCCTTGTCCTGACGGAATTTGACGTAAATTTCAGTTTTCTTCGTAGTATGTGGCGTCGTCCTAATAGATTAAAACTAAATATTGGAAGTGGAACGTGTGTTTTTCTTCTGATGAACTCCTCTTCTTTGGTAATAACAATGATTATTCTAGCATCAGGTACGTGGTCATTATTTGAAATGAATAAATCCATATTTTGCATCGTCACAATGTCTTCTTATAACATAAAACGATATCGTCATCATTACCAACATCACCTCCATCATCATCATCATCATCATCATCATCATCATCATCATCATCATCATCATCATCATCATTATCATCATCATCATCATCATCATCATCATCATCATCATCATCATCATCATCATCATTATCATCATCATCATCATCATCATCATCATCATCATCATCATCATCATCATCATCATCATCATCATCATCATCATCATCTCATTGATGTATATATTAAATTAAATAGTGAAGACTGTAATAACATAATAATATCATATTCTATTCACTTTTAGACCACAGCAGATGGCGATGGCGGGAATACCACTATTTCGTCCCTGGCACTTGTTGGCCACTCTCATTGTTTTCTGCTGTATCCAGTACACCCTACAGGTAAAATTGTTTAAAAATGGTATGTATATAATACCGTATTCGCCATATAAACAATTTAAAGAATTAAAAGATAAATGATAGATTTGAATGATATATATTTTGGTTTCCAATCCATACTGACATAGCGGTTTTATTCTCTCGCACCCTATAATATATATATAATATATATATATATATATATATATATATATATATATATATATATATAAAGAGAGAGAGAGAGAGAGGGGGAGAGAAAGAGAGAGAGAAAGAGAGAGAGAGAGAGAGAGAGAGAGAGAGAGAAAGGGGATATATATATATATATATATATATATATATATATATATATATTTACAGAGAGAGAGAGAGACAGAGAGAGAAAGAGAGAGAGAGAGAGAGAGAGAGAGAGAGAGAGAGAGAGAGAGAGAGAGAGAGAGAGAGATTGATGGATTGCTGCAGTCAATGATAAACTCTAAATCTCAAATCAAAAAGTAATGAGAACTGTGCATCTCGCTCTGTTCCCGGGCATTGATATGACCTACAAGTTTTGAAAGCGCAATTCCGACCGTTCTATTTCATTAACTTTATCATAATGTGTGTTGATGTCCTGCTTGCTGATTAATTTATTATTTCAATAATGATGTTTTGGGCGAATATTTTATCTGTTTTCGTATATTAAATTGAAGATTACATTCAATTCCTGATTGTTATTTATTTCTTCGAGCTTTGAGCAGCACTATTTACATTACTTCTCAAAGGGGGATCCGAATTGGCACAACTAGGTGTCCTAATTGTTACAACGGAGTGTCCGGTTTGGGACAAGTGACGAGTTCCCAAAAATCAAGGCGAATCACACAGGTGATAATGGAACAGTATTTTATCTAAAACTTTAGATGAATGTTGTTTGCAACATAGGCAACGGTTATTTTCACAATTACTCTCGGTGTGCGGCCAATAGAAGTCATTGAGCTAAGAAAGCCATTTAGGGGGTGGGAAGGGAGGGGGGGGGGAGGGTCCGAATTAGAGCTCCCTTCCCTAATAGTTTTATAAATCATATATTTGTCAGCAGAAATTTAACTGACATTGACTCTAAAGGAACAATTTTGACCCCAAACAGATTTTTAAAAAAAAGAACAGATGATTAATTATAATCCTTCCCCTTTGTTCGAACCAGATAAGCACGGTACAAGAGACAGAAAACATTAACAAGACAGTGGGAAAACCTCTCACTTTTGACGATGATGAAAGGCGCAGTAGGAGGAAGAGATACATGATAATGGATGAGACGAAGGCCTGGCCAAAAGGCGTTATTCCATACGTTTGGGGTGTCGTTAGTAAGCTACAGTCACTCATATTCTCATGATTTTGACCATTTAAACTTGAGCCTTTAAATTGTGCAATATCCACTTAACGTCCTTAACTCACTCAATCCTAGAGATGTTTGCTACTTTTGAAAAAAAAATTGAAAAATAATGTATTTAAAATGAGCATGTACGTAGATAATTTTATTCAACTATCATTAACATGTAATAAGTAAAAACATAAGCTTTGATACTACTACTACGCCGATAATTTGTCTCAGAAAAAATGTAGTAAATAGGCATGGGGTAACAGTTACCCCGGGTATAATACTGCGGATATAGTCGGTGTTAGGGTTGGTGAGTTAAAGCACTTAAAAAGGTGTCCCTAGCCACCAGCAACACATAACCTGTAGGTCGATACATGTCGCCTATTAGGCGATTTTACATCGACAACAGCTGTCAATGGCCAAGCACTCATTTAAAACCTGAGTACAGTGAGAGATTGTAAGTAAAGAGACTTTTCCGAAGACTCAACGCTCAGAGCGGGACTCGAACCCAGGATCTTCCGATTCGAAGGCGAGCATCATACCACACGACCATATAGCCACCGATTTTATGCAATTGCTAATTTTTCGAAATTGCATACTTCTGATTCTGTTACGTATAATAGTCAGTTCCATAACCCGTGGCCGTGTGCGGATTTGTGAACTTGTGACACGACACCGACGTCAGTCCTGGTTCTACTCATGCTCTGGGCGTCGCAAGTTGATTCCCTGAGCTCTTTTTCTCATTTCACTCAGGTGAAAATGAAGACATGGACGGTAACAATCAATGTTGTTTCTGTCAGAAAAATAATACTAGCGCCTTACAAGAGACACAATTAATAATAATAATAATAATAATAATAATAATAATAATAATAATAATAATAATAATAATAATAATAATAATAATAATAGAACTGAAGGTATCCTCATCAATATAGAAAGTACGAGTACATGACATAAAAAAAGGAAATATTATCAAGGATTTATTGAAACCAGAAAATGAGGTAAGGAGTGGCAGTGTTTTCCAGAAAACTATACACTAGGCCTATAGGCTATAGGACACATGCTTTGAATTTGAGCCCTTTCTCAAAAGGCAGCTAGTGTCAACTTCGAAGGAGAGGTGTGGCAGAGTCAAACCTCCACCTTCGAAAGACCAAACTGACAGCATCATTTTGGACCGTCTGCAGCCGCCTGAGCTTATTATCCGAGACACCAAACAAGAGAGGATCAGACTAATCCAACTTTTAAAATAAAAGAGAAACAAGTTTCTTTATAACATCCTCAGGAAGGAGTTGTCGAATAGATCCATTTTTGTTCAAATGACACATCAATGATTGGATCATTGTCTTGATTTAATGGTCCTTCGACAATTCCGAATCTAAGAATGCTCGAAGATTTTTGACCTTGTCAACAATATTTATAGACACCTCTCCCACTTTAAATTTCTTCTCGTAATTAATATTCACATTAAACTGTTGTACTAGATCGCATGACAACATAAAGCAAAATTACCTCTGATATTGAATTTCAGCAAGGAATCGATGAAAAGGCAGAGCTACACCTAATGTAAAACCTGTCCCTGATTAGGACTGTGACCTCATCCGTGAACAAGATCTTTTATCTGGCCACCGAAAATAACAAACCGATAAGCAGCATGCCTTGAAGTGGTTCAGCAATTGGCACAGTAACACACCACATCGTGTCATTTTAGAAGGGCATTTCAATGAGCCATGTAATGCCATATTTGTAGTATCGTGGGTTACATTATTTGACCCGTTACAAAATAACTCAAAAACGGGAGCATTTATACGACAAGACACGCTCAAAGGGCTGTACAGGGCCTCAAGCCAATAGCAACCCTTAACTTGTATGGCGAGAGATAACGCTTGTGAGGTGATAGAACAATTTTTTTCGACAGAAACAACGCCGTTAACAGCAAGTACGTATTTTACGCCTGATTATGGTGAGAGAGTGTGAGTAAAGACCATATTCCAAGGACTCAGTTTTCTAACGCTTGGAGATAGTCAAGGATAAAGCTGAAAACAAGAATCGCCCATTCTGGAAATATGTGAAAGCAAGACACTGGACAACATACGGGTTGCTCCAGTCAAAGATGGAGGCGTCCTACATTCTTCGAGAAAGACCAAGGCTGAACTTTTGAACAAGCAGTTCTGTTCAGTCTTCACAAAAGAGGACAACTCGTCTGCACCGGAACTAGATGGCCCACAAATCCCTATCATCGGACCACTCAACATTACAACAGAAGGAGGAATCAAACTGCTACAAAGTCTCAATGTGAATAAAGCAAGTGGACCAGATGGCATACCCAACCACATATTCCAACAACCAGCTTATGAAATTGGAGTAATTCTAACCGTAATCATCAGACATTAACTGGAAACAGGAAAGTTATAATCAGACTGGCGGAATGCTAATATTTCCGCCATATTCAAGAAAAGTGATCGCCTCACAACGTCAATCGACAGGCCCGTCTCACTAAATTAATGGCGCAACCCCCCCCCCCCCCCCCACAAATTAAAAAAAAAAAACAACAAAAAAACCCCCACAAAATAAGCCTTTTTAAGAATTCACATGAATTATATACCGTGACAAGTCTGTTTTTAAAAGACAATTGCAATAGCCTCTTATCTGGTTTACCCGCTAAAACAACATGAGCTTTGCAAGTGGCTCAAAACAACGCCGCTAGAGTCATATCCAGAACCAGAAGATATGAGAGAATAACCCCGGTTCTGAAATCACTACATTGGCTTCTAATTGCCCAACGAATTGAATTCAAAGTAACGTGCATCAAATGCTTACATGGACAAGCATGGACTTACATGGACTATATCAAATCTCTCTTAAACGTCAATATCCCATCAAAAAATCTTCGATCCTCCATCTCCATTCAACTCGAAACTAGAAGGTCTACATCCATAACAACATTTTCCATCATATCTTTCTCTAATGCAGCTACAAACATCTGGAATTCTCTGTCCCCCACAACCAGAAACTTTCCAACTTTTAACTCTTTCCATTCCAATTTAAGGGACTGAACTGTTTAAAATAGCTTTTACTTAATTTAGCTTATTGTTCTTCAAGCTAAGCTTTCAATGCTGTAGTTTTTATTATATTTTCCCTTTGTGAGTTCGTGTTTTATTGTAAAGCGCATTAGAGCATTAATTCGTGGAATTTGCGCGCTATACAAGTGATTTGTTATTATTATTATGTGAAAATTCTGACTGAATTTCTGTCATCAAAATGATATGATTATATTATAATATATTAATATTAATAATAATTAGTAATAATATAATATTTATATATTAATAATATAATAATAATAATAATAATAATAATAATAATAATAATAATAATAATAATAATAATAATAATAATAATAATAATAATATAAAAAAATAAATTTTTACAGATGTATAAAATATAAATAATAGAAATAAATATACATAATATATGAATAAAAACATGTAAAAATATACAACCAATAACCAATAGCAACACTTTATATATTAATTTAATAAATTGAGATTTAGTCCGAATTTGTGAGTGTAGATATATTTAAAAGATAGTATTTAATTTAAATTACAGTTGTGCGTAAAAATACGAACACCATGTGGCAAAAATGAATTAAGGTGACGTGTTGTCTTTGTTTTTATAGATATAAGGCGGCGACGGCTCCTCATGGAGAACTTAATATAATTGCGAATGATGATGATGATAATGATGATGATTAGGAGGGGAGGAAGGGAGCATTTGTGTATTATGGAATGACTTTTATTTACAGACGAGGGTAACAAAAAGGATATAGTTGCAGCAATGGCATTCTATGAATATTTAACCCACCTCCGATTCAAAAATAAAGCCCTATATGATACATCGGATATTACAGGACATCTTGAGTTCATAACAACTTGGGGGTAAGTCACAATGATATTACTATGTTATACAAAAAGCAGAGGCTGGAAACTTAATTCAAAGTTAAGAATATTATAAATAGCATGGCCCGTTGAGGTATGTGAAAATAAAGGCATTGTATTCTACTTTCAATACACTTCGGTTAAACAATTGAATTAATTTATATACATTTTTTATATTAATTAATCTCAATGTTTTAATAAAGTGTATTGAAAAAAAGAGAATATAATTCCTTTATTAATAAAGACGTCCAAGAGATATAAACTTTAATTTAAAAGATCCAGCGATTAGTGGTATTACACAATGCCAGCATCTCAAAGCTAAACAATTCTAACATTTGAAACGAAGGCATTCAACCGTATTTCTTTGTTCTTGTGAACTTAAGTAGTAAATAACTGTACTAATACAAAGCGGATGGTTCCTAAACAAATGGATATTTTATAATATCCTGGTCAGTTTACATAAAAGAAAAAAATATTCTGTATAAATGATTTGGCTATAATTATTTACCCCCCCCCCCCCCCAAACCCGTGTGCATTACTGAAATGATTAGAAATGTGAGACAGTAGTCTAGTATTATTTTGCATATTAAGGAATTATACCCATTCCCTAATAGCCGCATCACACATTAGCATTCTAGTGTATTAACTCCTTCGGGTATTTCCTTAGACGCAAAGTCTTGAAAAGACACTTTATCATTCCTTTGACCGATAGGTGTAAAATTGAGTGACTAGATCGTTAACAACGGCCATTTTGAAAATTGAAATTCCAAATACGTAGGTCTCGACTCAAGTTATAAATGTTGCGTTGCCAGGCAACTTGAAACCTAGAGCCCTTAATTTATTCCTTTGTATTTCTTTTCAGCGCTCAATTAATCAGATTAATTTATTATCTTAATCAAAGTTAGCATTTTAAGCCATTCTTATCATAACCAATTCAGCATCAGAATGATGACAGAACGTGAAGCAACCCATGACAATGGAAATCTTATACTAGCGACTAGGATTTAGGCCATTCTCAGTGCATTTCTTGTAACAGCTTGATTATAACATGGTTTTAATTTCATCGCAAAGTTTACATTTTTTTAGCTTTCTCTCAACATATTAATATAATATCTAAGAAAGTTGCCCAAAGATTATACATCCTAAGGAAAATGAGAACATTTCAAGTAAGGAAGAAAACTATGTTAAGAGTTTATGACTCATTGATTAAAAGTGTAATTGCGTTTGGCTGCACCATATGGTTTGGAGGATGCCGACTTAAAGATAAATCAAAAATTTCAAAATCTATCAAAGAGGCATCAAAAATAATAAACCATCCTCTTGATGGAGTAGAAAGAATTCATGGAAAAGCAATAGAAAGGAAAGCATTCTCAATTACCAACAATAAAAACACATTTTATACCATGAATTTAGTCTTTTACCATCTGGGAGAAGGTTTTGTCAGATTAAATGTAGAACTAACAAGTATAAATCAACGTTCGTTCCATCAGCAATAAAAATTTTGAATATTTCATATGGTACAGAAAAATCAAGGATTGATTCGTTGACTGATTAACTGATTAATTTATTTAATGTAAGATTAACTGACCAATTGATAATGATGATAATTTTTGGTGTCGAATTGCCACAATCGTAACAAATTGAAAACGAAATGAATATGTTTATGTTGTGTATATCGCACGTGTGAAGAAAGAAAGAAAGAGAGAGAGAGAGAGAGAGAGAGAGAGAGAGAGAGAGAGAGAGAGAGAGAGAGAAAATAAGTAGGAGTGAAATATCTGTTCAATCTTAGTTATCGTTTAACGTTATAACAAGTGTAACTAAATGACAAATTGCCATATTTATGAACAATAAAGATCCATTATTATTATTATTATTATTATTATTATTATTATTATTATTATTATTATTATTATGATGATGATGATGATGATGATGATGATGATGATGATGATGATGATGATGATGATGAGATGTGATGATGCGATGATGATGATTTTGTTGATCGTTTTTTTTTAACGATAACTACTATGTACCAGTGTGCATCTTCTGTGAGTGTGTCTATGTCAATATTGTATTGTTATAAATGTGTAACCAAATGACAAATTGCCACTTTTTTGGGGACAATAAAGATATATTATTATTATTAAAATTACAATTGATGAACTGGTTTTTATAAGAGCTTGCGAATGGTCCTGATGACCAATTTGGTGGATCCTATGCGTCACAAGCAAAGAGCCTAATGTCGATTTCAGGTGCGAATGAGATTTTTTTTCTGGACCCATCAACAAAACACAAATGATTGGATTATAAATCTGGTGGAATGTAGTTTGCCTCAGCTCATACACAGTCACCAATCGCCACCGCCCGTTTAACACTACATAACTCGGATAAGCTCCTGCTTGATTAGCCTTATGGCATTAAAGGGGCTATGTGGTCTAGTGGCTCTTTACTCACATTCTCTCACCGTACTCAGGTGTAAAATTGAGTACCTGGCGTTAAACAGGCTTGTCTTGGTGCGAAAAATTGTAATATCGCCTACAGCGTCATGTCCGTCTACTGTTAATGTTTCTGTTGACCATGGACCCCTTGTAAACGCTTTGAGCACATAAGTGGATATTGCGCTATATAAAGCTCATTTAAAAATGAAATTAAAGGACTACTTTTTGCATTCTACAATTTAACGTCTTATCAGCGTTAATTTATAGATTAGAGAAAGAGCGTAGATCCCAACAGCAGTCTCCTCGTATGCTTAGGCTCATATTATGAGGACCTTGACACAAGACCACTGCTGAAAGAGAGACACATCTTATACGGGGCCTTTCGAATCAATCATATATATATATATATATATATATATATATATATATATATATGACTATATCTATGACTTAAGGCCTTTCGCTTCCTAATCATACGATCGGGACGCCTCTCTAATCATCTGTGTCATTTCCTTCCACAGTTCACGGTCTTTTGCTGTGAATGCTAAGTTCATAAGGTCTTCCTCTGATTTTAATTCTTTGTTATATATATATATATATATATATATATATATATATATATATATATATATATATATATATATATATTTATACATATATACGTACTTTAAAATAAATACAATAATACATTTCACAGACAGAGAAATAACATTAAATTATTAAAGATTGAGAGAAAAGGAAACCTAAGATCATGTCTGACTTTCCAACTGCAGAGGATTTCAACGAGAACATGGGCAAAACAATAACACGGATAGGAAGCCACAATGCTGGGAGGAAAGACCATGTAAATAAAAAAAAATTGAGCTTTATATAGCGCAATATCCACTAAATGTGCTCAAAGCGCTTTACAAGGGGTTCCTGGTCATCAGCAACATTTAACACGCAGGACGGGACATGACGCCCGTTAGGCGATATTACATTTTTTCGGACAAAGACAACGCTGTTAACAGCCAGGTACTCATTTTACACATGAGTACGGTGAGAGAATGTGAGTAAAGAGCCTTTTCCAAGGACTCAACTATGCGCCGAGTTCGAGGCTCGAACCCATGACCTTCCGATCCGAAAGCGAGTGTCATACCACTAGACCACATAGCCGCACAAATAGTGCCGACAAATTTCCTCGAAGCAATATTTAGGTAATTACAAGATGTAGGTTCGATTAAACGATTAATCATACGCCTCGATATATATTTTTTTCAGGAGAGGATGGTCTTTGCTTGGGTATTATAAATATAGACTTGGACAGCGCTTGGATTGTCCGAGAGAGGTAAATATTACTTCTTTTTCATGTCACATAATTTCGACATAGAATTGCATCACTATGGGAAACTGGACAGGCTTTTCGTGAATTATGGTGCATAAAGTCGGCGTTGAATTTATTCTTATTATATTCCTTTCGTTTAATTTATTCCTGTGGCAATCATTTCGTTGTCGCGATTGTAGCTGATCAAATACGAAGTAGTCTCCGACAAAGGATCATCACGCCAATTTTGTGTGTATGCGTGCGTGTGTGTGTCACACAGACACACACGCACACACACACACATATATATATATATATATATATATATATATATACACCCATATGACATTTTCCAGTTGTGATCATCATCATCTTCATCATACTTTTCAGAGAACATGTGTCCACGAAATGGGCCATGCCCTGGGTTTTGAGCATGAACAGTATCACTATGAAAGGGACCGATGGATAACCATTAAGAAGAGTCATATACAACGTGGTAAGCATCTTATCATCATTAAAACAAAAGAAAAAAGAAGTTAGCTTGAATATAGCCCATTATCCACTTAATGAATGTATTAAAGACATTTCACAAAGGGTCCAAAACCATCAACAATTCTGAGCAAGCAGGACGAGACATAACACACCGAAGAGGATATAACAACTTTTTAAAAATTTTGACACTGACATCGATGCTAATATTTCACCTGTGGAGGGTAAGAAATAGGGAAATAGAATTCTCCAAAGACTGCACTTTAGGCCCCTGTAGTGGGTCTTGAATCGGGGATCTATACGTCAGAAGGCAGCGGCTTCTAATGGTTTCACACTTCTATATTATGATGGTCTATACAAGAGGCGAATCCGTTGCCGCTTTTGTGTACAGTCGCGAACCAGACCGACAGCCTCGTCAAAACACAATGCTCGACCAGATAATTTTTGCGGTTTCAGGTTCTTTGTCACGGCACGTACACGTGGGAAAGGTGGAAAGTGTCCACGGACAAAGCCTGCGGCTAAGCAGGTTCTCAATCTTAACCGATTTGTCGCAACCCAGTGCCTCCTATTGCTGGCACAGAACTTGGTAACTTTTCTCCCAATTTCGAAGTCTGGGACCGAATTTTTTGTTCAAGTCGACTTCCATCTCGTTTGTGTAACCCCATCCGAAATCAGGAAACCCAAGTACAAGGATTGCCGGGACATATTTTGGCTCGAAATGAGGGCATCGGCCATTATGCGTCTGACAGGGTTTCCCCAGTTCCCCACCTTATTTTATTATACCAACTACAGGTTATCTTCCCCCGTCGGACATCGCGGGGTTGGATTGCTACCATTATCAGGGCCCATTTTAGGTGTTGTCGCAAGCGTTCCCGACACAATACGCATATACTTGCAAAGTTTTACACTACCTTCTCAACGTTCTTGTTCCTACTTTACACTCCATTGTGGAATAGCGTAGTGGCAGGGCAGAAGTCCCCAGGATTGTCTGATTGGTCCCAATTGTTCACGTCAGCGTCCTCGGAAGACAATTAATTGCTATTCTCTATCGTTTGGGCAAGACCGTGAGATGGATCCGATACGGTCCATCGCAACACCCGTGTCCTTTGGATACGGCTCACATGGGAGAACCCTGCAGATTCTGGGTGTGCTGGCTAGATGGAAAGCTGTGGTTACGGTTTTTGAATTGTTTATCTTCAGATACCACATGTCAAAGTAGGATTTGAGTTTGAGTAATGTGGGCCAACTCTTTGGGATATCCCAGTCTCAGAGAGGAAGTGTTCGGAAGGTCGCTAATGTAGACATTAATTAAAATTGGTGCCAGAACAGATCGCTAAGGGACTCCATTCCTCAGTTTCCTGTCTTTGTCTGTGGTGTATCCTAGGGCGATGTACAATTGTCTTTCCCCATAAATAGAAAAGATCCACTTCGCGTTCGTTTTGCACCTTATGCTTTTTTGCATGTTTCAGCATATGCTACCAAAAAGACCCGTGCTCCTGGGGCCCAGATGAGTTAAATATTCTAATGGCTGCTCCCACTTCTCTGGGACTGAACAGTGTTGTACAGTCCGACGATTCGCTTTGAGGCCGTGAATCCCAAATCGTACGGTATGCTCTGTGGACACTGCGCTCGAAAGACTGATATGGGAAAAAGATGCCTGGAAACCGCGCGCCTGATATGGCGACGATTGGGTGTCCACTCTGTTTGAGCCCTAACAAAATGTCACAGTATGCGGTAACTGACAGACAATGGCATCGATTAGTGGGCAGCGTGGCTCGGTGGTACGGTCTTTGCTTCCTACCCGAAAGGCACCGAGTTCAATCACCCGCCGCTGCGTTGTGTGGTCTTGAGCAAGTCACCTTGCTCTAGCTCACTTTGCTGCGCTGCTCTGCGGCTGACGCCTGGGTTATTCCAGTCTTTCCTTGGAATAGACCCTAAAGACAAATTTCCCCTTGGAGATGAATAAAGGGAATTTTTTATTTTCTTATTTATTTGTTCCAGTGTAATGGTTCAGAAGGAATGTACTTAATGAACACAAGATGAGTTTATTTTCCTGTTCAAGGTATCAGGTTGATTGCCAGCACTCAACATAATGGGGTCGTAAAAAGACAAACCCAATGAGGATATATTTGAATGATATATGCGATTATAAAATAGTTTATGTCACAGGTTCTCCTCATCAGCCTCTACCCAGTGGTAGATACGCAATATTAGTTTATATAATTATTGCTTTATGACATGGCGATCAACCTTGACCACATCAGCCAATATACAAACTTTTGTCAATCGCTGTCTTTGCCAAATCCTCAAGTTGAAATGGTTTGACAAAGTGCCAAATGCTGACTTTTGGGCAAGAACAAACAAAAAGCAAATGGAGGTCCACGTTAGGCGCAGAAAGTGGCGACTGGTAGGCCATTCCCTGCAAAAGAAGCCCTGTAATATAACCAAGCAAGCTCTCGAATGGAATCCACAGGGTAAGAAAAAACGGGGTCGTCCAAAACAGATTTGTGCCTAGGACATAAGAAGATGGAAGAGTGCTGGTGAGGCTCTATGCTTCGCCAGGAGCCAAGAGGGATAAGCTAATTATTGCAACTGTAATAATCATTATAATCATTATCACTATTATAATTCTCATGTATTATCAGTATTTTCAACACAATCATCATTGTAACAATCGGAATAAATAACATTATAACAGCCGAGACAATCTGTCTCACATAATTCTCTCACCAACTTGAATTATAACATGTTATGACTATCAGCAATGCTGTACAATAATATTAATGCAATGCGTTTACTTAACATTCTCACAATATCCACCAGCCGGATATAAAGTACCAACACAGAACATGATTATGTTTACAGTCTGATTGATATTGACGTTTAGATAGAATACTCATAACATAAGTCGGGCATAATGAACCAACACACAAAACTGTATAACCTTGGACGTTTATTGTCTGTTCGATAGAATTTAGTGAGAAGTAATCACAAAAATGGCTGTCTAAAACAATAAAAAAGAGCAGAGCGACGTCACATTAGTTCCTTATACTATTTAAGTGAGAAGTAATCATTAAAATAGCTGTCTAAAAACAATCGCATAGAGGTGAGTGACGTCAATTTCGTTCCATCTGTAGAAATATATATTTCACTTACCTCAGTCTGAAATTGTTAACTCTTAACAAAAAGTTAGTAATTCCTTAGGCCCAATTTATTTTTGCCTTTCTTTTCTCTTTCTCTATGTGAGACAATATATTTTAGATGTTCACACGTCTAAGTTTTTAGATAGGAATGACTTGAACTTCTAACTTCATGTTGTGACCAATCAAGCAATCGTCTCTACGACACTTACTGACCTCTCAAATGATGATAATGATAATAATGATGATGATGATGATGATCATGTTGATGATGATGATGATGATGATGATGATGATGATGATGATGATGATGCTAATGATGATGATGATGAAGATGATGATGATTAAACTATCTAGATCGAGTTAAAGGAATTTTGACCAATCCTATTTGTAACTTTTTGTAATGTATTTCTGTGGTTCGAAACGAAATTATTACAGTTGCCTAAATCTCTCCATTTTCCAGAGCTTGAATCTTGGAAGGTTTTAGGACGGGAACACAAGGGGAAGTCTCATTTTGACTACTCATCCTTCATGTTGTACCCTCCTGTAAGTATCGGTGGAAATTTCAAAGTTCAGGAACCATTGGTATTGTGTTGTTGTGGTTTTGTGGTCTGACACTTGCCTTTACTCTCTCCTTAAGAGCCATTTTCAGGATTTTCCCCAAAACTTCATACCCAACTAACACAAATATAGACATTTTATCACTCAAACACAATAGCAGTAAAGTTTTTGCCATACATAATATCTTTAGCAAAACATGTTCTACAACACACTATTCATTTTCTTTAAATTTTATGATGTACAAAAGAAAATTGAATAAGAAAAATGTTGGTTGTATCGTAACGATTGTGACGATTTTCCTATAGTTGGTAAGGAGAGGGTTAAGATCGACTGGGCCCTGGTACGAGTCCCGCTGCGGGCGACGCAATGTTGAGAAATTGGAACTGCTGTTAACCCATATTTTCTCACTGTACTCAGGTTTGAAATTAGCATTTGACCGATAACAAGGTTGTCCCTGTCGCAAAAAGAAAAGACATGTAACAGCGCCGTATAATCGTCTTGTCCTGTCCTAAAGTTGGCAGTTGGTTTCGTATCCTTTGCGAATATATAACAAACGTTTTCATCAATTCTTAAGGAATTCTGATAGTTCATATTAATATAGACCACTCTCTTAACAAGCAAAAGGTACAGTTTCTTTCATGGATTATTTTTGATCCCTTATCGATTCAGCAGTGATACGGTAGTTAGATTTGTTGAATCAGTCGGAGAGTATTTTGGGATAGATTGGTGTCCCTAAACAAATGCTATTGTCCGTTTGACGCAACAAAACCAGAATAAACCCCAACTCTAAAGGCCTTATTGTTCTGAAGAACTACTTCCATCAATCTAATCTTGGCTGTCATCAATATAAGACATTAAAGGATGTGCCTTTCAAAACCGCTAAGTCACACGAATAGCAACTGAGTTAAATATAAAGCTCTCGATTAATTTATTGGACTCCATAAAACCCTCTCCAAACTATTTTATATAAGTAAAACACAAATTTTAATGCTGGCTCATTCGGGAATACTAAATAAGTATGTATATCAATTAAGGACTTTTTGTTTCCGTAAGGAGCTCATAAACAAACGAACAACAAATGCAACAAGAAACTGATAGAACAAACGTACATGAGAGCATTTCTTGATACAGAAACATATTTTAAAGAAAAGAAAAATAATAATAGCTATGTCCAATCGTTTTTTTGTGTGATTTATATTCTTTCATAATTGTTTAGAACGCACAAGAGTATACCCTGGTATTCCCAGAGTTTGGGCCGATTCAACAAAGACCATTTTATATGCTCAAAGAGATGTGTGTTGGATATCATTGTGACCGTAAGTGAAAATTAATAAATTATATATAGCTACTCGTAGGTACCAGAAGTGATGTGTGTATATATATATATATATATATATATATATATATATATATATATATATATATATATATATATATATTTTATATATATATATATATATATATATATATATGTGTGTGTGTGTGTGTGCGTTTGCATGCGTGTGTGTTTGCGTGTTTTTGTGTGTATGGAGAGGGCAAACTTTTGTACATTTCAATCCACGTGCTTATTGCTTTCAGAGAAGTAGAAGTAGTTCCTTAGAGCCATAAGCCTAATTAGCTAGAGTTTATCTCCGTTTTCTTGTAGATTTAATCAGACAGAAGGAATCGTGTTCCATTATGTTGATAGGACACTAGTCCATCGAAAAGTACTTTTCACTAGATCTAACAGACCCAGCTACCCAATAACCGGTTGGTCGACAGCGGAGTCAAAGAAAATCTCGACTACACTCCACCCGGGATCTTTATTATTATCGGTCCCATTGCACTGGAGGAGATTGGTCCACAATTGGAGCTATTAAGATCCCCTCAGAGAATCCGAACTGCCATGCTCTGGTAAAATAAACTCAAAACACAATAAAAATTTTGATGAGAATAATCGTTCTTCAAATATCGATTGATTAAAATTACCCTCATCTGGTCAAAAATTCTAAAACCCACAAGACAAAAAATATTTAAAATGTGTTGGGTTTTATATCCAGAGTCTACGACAGAATAACAAATTATGTTAACAGAATGGTTAAACTAAACAGCAGTTTGCTACAACTGATAATACAGCGCAGATTGGTACTGGTTAGGGCAACTTCAAATCTATTTTAATTTGTGGCCCTGAATGCCATTTGTTCGTGTCCAGCTCGAGGTGAGTCGTTAGAAACTGTGCCGGATCAGACGAGCTCGATTTAAACGCCATGCACAGAAACATGTGTTTGCTCGAGCAGATATCACTACAAAACTCTATGGCGTGAGTGTGTGAATCATGTTTTGAGACGATGGTCACAATTAGGTTGCATAAATGTTTCCTGGGGTCCCGATAGCTCAGTTGGTAGAGCACCACTCGCTTTTCACGTAAAGGGAACGAGATAGATCCTGGGTGCAGTCGAGATTTTTTCTGACCACCTTGTCCACCCAGCAGTGATTGGGTAGCTGGGTCTGTTAGATCTGCAGAACGCAGTGTCCTATCCAAACGATAGCAAGCGATTACTATTGTTCGTTTCACGTTAGAGAAACCGATATAAACTCAGGCTCCGTGGGGCTTATGGCCCCTAAGGACTACTTTTTAAAAAGTGATTCCAGAAAGGACAACTGAATTTTGTCTTCTGTAGCAGTAGCAGTCACCATTTTCACTTATACTTTCAGGAACCCCCCAATGTGCTGGGAAAAAATTGAGCTGTGCCAACGAAGGTTATATGTCTGTAGTGGGCGATCGGTGTTCTTGTGTGTGTTTGCCAGGGTTGGATCCTGCGACCAAATGCACTAGCATCATAAGGAATGGTCAGACTATGAATTTATAAATCCATATCTGTCTATCTGTCCATCTATATACTTATCTATTTATCTATCTATCTATCTATCTATCTATCTATCTATCTATCTATCTATCTATCTATCTATCTATCTATCTATCCATCTATCTATC
>NC_088362.1:8986901-9001901 GCF_034508935.2 Berghia stephanieae
AGATGCACATTAATACTCTGATAAAATCCTTGACATTTATAATAAATGCATTTTAATCTGATGATATCCATTTTATTGTATAGGAGTTTATGAAGGAAAAATCAAGCTTTATGGCGACTACCGGAAAAAAAATTCCTACTGGGGATACATACCATCAGGGTCTGCGGATGTGGATCTAACCTTAGAGTATTGCTGCATACAAACAGGGTTCACTTATATGCCTGTCAATCTACCCAATCAAAAATCATTCATCCTATTGGTCAAGGGTGGGGAGAAATGCCAGGAGGTTGTTGGTTAGTACAGTTTATAACCGTGGTGATGAAAGTTTAGATTATGATGATGATGATGATGATGATGATGATGATGATGATGATGATGATGATGATGATGATGATGATGACGATGATGATGATGATGGTGGTGGTGGTGGTGATGATGATGATGATGATGATGATGATGATGATGATGATGATGATGATGATGATGATGATGATGATGATGGTGATGATGATGATGATGATGGTGGTGGTGGTGGGTATGATGATGAAGATGATGATAGCGGCGGCGTTGGTGGTGGTGGTATGATGATGATGATTATGATGATGATGATGAAGAAAATGTACATGGTGATGATAATGAGTTTTCCCAGTAAAAATTTACTTCATATTATACCAACTGATTCAGAAGACCCCCACTCACCAAAATGTCCTTACACAGAGACAAGTTCTGGGTCATTTTAATTTATGTAGCTTTCAAACCATTAGGCCCATTGCGTGTTGGAACCTGCTTCAAGAGCGTGAAAAGGACAATAGCAATTGCATTCTACCCTTGGATAGGACACTAATCTATCACAATGTACTTTCGAATAGACCCAGATACCCAATCACTGCTGGGTAGAAAGAGGGGGAAGGGGGGGGGGGGGGGGGTTGAAGATAATCTCCGCTTCACACGGATATATTTCGGTCTCTTTGAGTGTGAAGCAAATGCTATACCAAATAAGCTATTGCCCCCCCCCCCCCCCATATTTTGATTCATCAATACACGAAATGTTTTAAGGATAATCAGTAAGCTATCCCATGACTTTTGACGTCTCATATTAATTTTATTTTTTCTCACGTTATTAAATTGTCCAAGCGAAGTTTCCATTCAGTATACAATACCATTATTTCATTTTAACTCTATTAATCTTAATTATGAATGATTTTATCTAAAAATAAATGTCTAATACAGTAAAATATGACCTTCCGTACCGAATCAGTTATGTGAGACAAATTATACTTTCATACATTGCGAAAAAAAATTATAATAAAGTATTCTTAGGTCGGAAAAAAACCTGCCAAAAATATTTTTATGATTGTTTTAGCATAAACCATGTTAATATGTATTTTAGCGACAAAAGAAAGCAATTTATTAAACTGAATTAAATTCAATTTAAGATTATGTGGACATATCAGGGTTTCCCTTTGTCAACAAAACACAATGAATGGAGCGCAAAAGACCTTTAACTGAAAATGTCCAATTTGTCTTTAGTGTTTCATCCATCGTGTTTTCTTGACAAAAGTGAAACCCGAAACGTTCAAATTATATGTCTTAGTAAATTAAATATAAAATTCTATTCCATGTTACCATTGTTATTTAGGAAAAAGTGTATAAAAGTGTTCGAGACAATTTTGTCTTTTAGCAACTTCCTTAGATTTATTGTTTTCATGATAAATGAATTAAAACTCAAACCATGTTCAAATTTTGCCATGTTTTCTCTTTTTTTTTTTGCGTGGGGTGATTATTGCTGTCTAACATTTTCACATGATATATAGCCTACAGCCTCAAAACGGTTTCACGTCAGGGTGATTAAGATTCTAAGAATTGAATTTACAGTCATGGGTATGACATTTTGGTTAAATTTAATTGTTTTCTTGGACAATAGATATCGTCTTTTTATGACTAACACTAAAGCTTCATATTATCTCTCATTTCGCCTGAAAATCACATTTAAGAGTCTGATACACATCGACATAATACCTGTTTGAGGTGGTGAGTTGCATTATGGCAATTTATGACTAAAATGTATAGACGACTTCCTCTCATGACTTCCATTGGGGATTTTGTTTTAGGGTCTGTTTCAAGAGAAGTCTGAAAACGTATTCTAGGTATCAGACGCAGAGCATGCAGCACAGCAAATTGAGCTAGGCTGAGATGATATACTCATGCTACACAAGAGTGGGTTGTTTTAGTTAAACCTTGTACCTTCTGGTTACGAAGCAAAGATCATACTTTTATGCTGCACTGTACCCTGATAGATAAAATAGAAACCAAAAGATGATCTTTTGATTTTTTAAAGCAATATAATTCTTTAAACTGGATTTTCATAACATTCACATTTCACATTATTCCTATATTCTTCAGGAATGTCACATAAGATGGAAAAGTTTGGTCTTTACCAACCTGACATAGAGGGCGATGTTTCCTTTGAGTGGGAAGGGCAAAATGCTATGATATACTACTGCGTCTACTATCCTGCAGACAGAAGTAAGTTATTTCATATTAATTTCCTGTGACTCCCTGATTGATATTATGTAGTTAATTCTGTATTGAACAAGTGGAGAACCCGCAATATCCACAGAGAATAAAGGCTATTAAGAAGCAGACACTCATCTGTTCTAATTTTTATATCATTGCATTGTGGAAATTAGCATAGATCGAGGTGATTATATTTTTGTGAATAAACAAGTAATAGAATTACCTCAAGCTACTCGTACACATAAATCAATCTGTATAAACTAGTTTTAGAATTTTTAGATTTACCAGTAATTCTGTGCTCGATGATAACAAATTCAAAATTGGCTTTAAGGAACAATCTTGATCCTCGAACCTATTTCAAAAGAATATATTAGATAGATTATTAATGATAGTATCAAGAAAGATTTAAAATTGCGACATTGTTTTTTTGTGTGTGGACGAGATAAATGTTACTTGATAAATATCAGCAAGAGAGATTTAAAATTACGTCATCTTTTTCTGTTACGGGTATGCTAGAATTGAAGAATTGTGTAGAATCAAGTATACTTGCAATGAAACGTCAAATCAAGGACTGAGTATTACAACCTAACAGATTTACCTACTATTAACTTGAGTCAACTGGTGATAGAATTAGCCTGAAATTAAAAAAGGTGACAATTTACTGGCCTATCAGTCTGTAGAAAATAGTGTTATATTTTTAAAACATTTGCCAGTAATTCTGTGCTCAATGATAAAACATTTAACATTGGCTGTTCGGAACAATGTTGATCCCCTATTGTTTTAAAGAATAGATTTATTTACTAGGAAAAATTTAACAAAAAGGAAAATATTGTTCCCGTAAGTAGCATTTTTTAGCATGAAACCATCTTATATCCCATTTTAAAACTTCTCTGATCTAAACCCAAATGGTACTTTCAAATCTATTCAGATAGATCCCGCTGTACTGCAATCATTGTACAGAAATCTGAAATGAACTGAATTTTGTTTTCCAACTTTAATAATTTACAGTGTGTAGAATTTCTTACAGACTGAACAAATGAATAAATTAGATATGCAGCCAGCCCACTGCCTGAAAACGGTAGTAAGTTAGGATAGTTTTATAATGGAGAATGAGTATAGTTCCAATAATTATTGAAACCCGAAATTTCAAATTTCTGACCATTTCAATTTCAACTTTAAATTCACCTATATATTTATTCATTAATTATAATCTAATGAATGAAGAAAATAAATTCCCTTTATTCATCCCTAAGCGGAATATTTACTTTAGGATCTATTCCAAGGGAAGAATGGAATAAACACAGGCATCAGCGCAGTGCAGCACTACAAAGTAAGCTAAGGCTAGGTGACTTACTCAAGGCTACACAGCGTGGGAAGCAGTCGAAAATGGTACCATACGGCTGAGTCACGCTGTCCTTTCACTTTTTGGCATCTGGTTCGCCCCCACCCCTTACATAAAATTGGATTGAGACAGAGGGTCACATTTATACATCAAAAACTTTTTAGCATTTATTAACCTATTTGCCTAAGTATATGGTAAAGGATTTAAGCTGTGACAAATCAGTGTTGTTTTCCCCCCTAATTTTCGACACAAACATGGTATATAGCTAGGCTGGGAAAGTATAATAGAAATAATTTAGTTTTCATCAGGTTTTTCCTTTATTCCAAAAATGCCAAGTGATTCAGAAATCTGAAAAGATGTGTATGAAATAGTGGCAGACAAAGCAGAAAGGTGAAAAAAAAAATATAAAAAAAAACGTCCCAAACACTCAGCCTGCTTCGAATTTTTGAGGATAATTTTTGTTCTTGTTTTGGTATTTTTATTTCTGCTTAGTCTAGCACTGTTTCATGCTTTATTCTTTACATATATATATATATATATATATATATATATATATATATATATCTTACACCAGTGACTGCCTACTTATTTGTTACTAACACCAAAAGAGTGTTAGAGGTAGAAATGTGGGGATAATGTGGTTAAGAAGTCAAGTCACAGTCTTCTTGTTGCTTTTGTTAGTAAAGAGCATGCGAGCGGCTTTTCAGTGGGTTACTTGTCGATATAAGCACATTGATGCCAACTTTATTATTATTATTTATTATATATTTACAAAATCAAAGTTTTCATTCATGATCTACATACTTTTGATTTATTATATTCTCCTAACCTAGGTTGTGGTGATATCGTGGAGTTGGGCCCAAGTAGAAAAACTTACACCTTTGAAACAAATAAAAATAATCCTTCCGACAAAGAGTGTGATTGGTTGTTTAAGGTAAACCTCCTATTATTTTTTTCCCATTGGAGCAAAATGATGGATATATATTAATTAATATATATATATATATATATATATATATATATATATATATGTATGTATATATATATATATATATATATATATATATATATATATATAACTGCCAGAACCAGAGTTTATTCCGATTTTTATAGAGTCAAATGGACAATAGCAAGTATTGATCGGTTGCAAGTCTATCGCAAAGTACTTTCCATCAGATCTAAAAGATCCAGTTACCCAATCACTCCTGGGTGGAGAGGAGTCAGAAATAACCTCGACCCCTTTCTTGGTCCCTTTGCATGTGAAGTAAGTGCTCTACCAACTGAGCTATCGGGACCCAAAATCACTACCATTACAGTAGTCTCACTTTTTATTTTACCTATAATATTGTTTCAACAGTAGGAATCATCAAATCAAGGCAGAACGAAATAACAAAAAAATCAATCATTCTAAATATTCGTACACAGTAAATTGTGTCACAATATATATATATATATATATATATATATATATATATATATAAATATATATATATATATATATATATATATATATATATATATATATATATATATATAAAGAAAAGCTTTGTTTAAGAGCCAAGGCCGTAGCTTACTCCAATCTCGATGGCAATACTAATGCATATAAGTGTGGATGGGTGCTATACAAATTAAGGTACAAAGCTATATACTCACTATATATGTATATATATATATATATATATATATATATATATATATATATACATACATATATATAGAATACAAATTGTGACTCACACTATATGGCCGAGACGTTCGTTTCTGAAACGTTTCTGAATTTGTATTCTATATTAGCTCTAACCATCATTATCGAGCACTGTCGTACCTACGAGTACCCACCAACACTCATATAAATATACATACATATATATATATATATATATATATATATATATATATATATATATATATCTATATATATATATATATATATATATATATATATATATATATATATAGGTATAAAGAAAAGCTATGTTTAATGTCATACGCCAGGATTGTAGCTTACTCCAATGTCTATGGCAATACTAATACAGATTAGTGTGTCTGGGTGCTATGCAGATTAAGACAGTTTCTTTTTAGACAATGCCAACATATTATTATGTCCTTATAAACATTGAGTTACTACTCCAATACATTGATAAAAGACCTTTTTGAACTATTTTATTTGCATTGATTACCAAAAAATGTCAAAACTTCAAAATCCTAGAATTTGAAGAAGTAGAAAGAGGGAGTATGAGAAAAGAAAGAGAGAGAGAGAGAGAGAGAGAGAGAGAGAGAGAGAGAGAGAGAGAGAGAGATTTTAATTTGTCTCATCCACAACTCTTTTCGTATTTTTTTCTATATCATTTTCACTAGTTTTCCCCTCACTTTGAAATCTTGTTTTTATGCGCGACACCTCTTTTAATTTTATATCCTGGATACACAGATTGCTCCCGGAGAAAAAGGAACTTTGGTGTTTACACTTGACCAAGATGATATCGTTTGCAATGACTATGTGGAATTTCAGTACACTTTGGTGGCACAGAAAGGCGTCAAGTTAGTTTTTGCTATATTATTTATGGCTATTAATTTAAAGTTTCTGTTTTGGTATAACTGAACCCGAGCAATCTGTATTATTTGCATTGCTTTTATAAGACTTGCTCGAGGACATTGTTTGAAATTCATAATGTTCTACACTGATCTTTAATCAACCTAACAGCCATCAAATTGAGTTTCTTTGTTCTAATGTGTAATTAACGTTAGATGGAGAAAACCGATAATCGTTTACACAGGCGTGCACACATGCTGCACCTCTAACAATGGTCTTTGACAGAGCTGACAAAGTTGTAAGCAATCTCAAATTTCTTGGTGATAGAAAAGTTAAATTGATGTTTGAATGTTTGAAACACAAGCTTTTATATAGTGCTATATCCACTAAACATGCTCAAAGCACTTTGCAAAAGGTCCCTGAGCAACAGCAACACGTAAAATATAAAACGAAACATGACGCCTGTTCAGCGGTATTACATTTATTTCAACAACCGCAAGGTAATCATTTTACATCTGATTATGGTGAGAGAATGTGAGTAAAGACCCTATTCCAAGGACTCAATTATGCGCCGAGCGCGGCTCGAACCCAAGACCTTCCGACCCGTAAGCGAGTGTTGTACAAGACCACATAGCTGCACAATTAAATTTTTATATAGTCAAGAGTATCAAGGTGCATGTTATTTAATCAATTTTATTGTTTAATTATAAGTTTCACTCCATCTTTTAAAGAAAGCACAAACTTTTAACCTTAAATATTAAGCGGCCACTCAAAAATTCTTAACTGAATTGCAGCCTATTATTCCAAATATAAAAGTTACACATGAAATCAGAAAGCTTTTAAGCCTGATAATATCAAGCTTTAGTGATAATAGAGCTAGATGACAGCATATATATATATATATATATATATATATATATATATATATATATATATATATCAGGCACGTGCGGTGACCTTTTCCCCCTGGACACGCATATTTAATTTATCACGTCATTATCAACAAAAACACAAAGTTACTCTTGTCAAACATTCATAATCCACTTGTCCACGACAAGACATCCACAATCAATTACTTAAAATGAAGTCAAGACTTCATAAAATACTCGAACCAAACACACACAAAGCTCACATACCATCACCCACCCACCCACACACACAAACGCGCGCGCGCACACAATAAATACACACACTAGACCCTCTCACCTCTCTAATTACCAAGTGGATTCTTGGAAGAGAGGGAATGGAGACAGCTTGAACTCTCTCTATAGTGGAAGGTATGCAATTTTGAATATGTTTAACACTCTCTATAATATTGCCATATAGATTTTTGCCATCTCTGGTCGTGAGTTTTTCTATAACTCATATAGCGGTGATGGGAAGCAGATTTTCGTCTGCTTGTCTCTATACTTAGCCTATAAGGTTGTGATGAAACAGGCCGACAAGTGGAATCGGTGAGTCATACCAGACCGTTGAAGAGCCATAGCACAATAAATCTGCATCTCATGCTTTTTCTTCTTCCTTTACGATTAGGTTATTAGACTACTATTTACGATTTTTCGTTAAAATTCATGGTTGTTTTGGTTTAACCTTATGCATATTTTGAAGATGTTTGTCTTACTTTTCTCTGCATTATTATAGGCAATTAACTTGAAAGTCGGGGTAAGCAGTGCTTACTATGCCTCTATGGACAGCACATGCCTGATATATGTATATATATATATATATATATATATATATATATATATATATATATATATATATATACATATATATATATATATATATATATATATATATATATATATATATTCTTGTCAAGTTTTATTTTTTCTTAATCACTTGAGATCAGGGATGTTTTCTATAATACCCAATAGTCGTCTTCAAGAAAGTTAATGGATGTATTTGCAAACAACTACCAGTATGTGTCATGTGCCCTTTCAACAACAAAATGCTAATTGTGACAAAATAGTTCTACCACTCCCAGCTTCTCATTTATTGATGAATACCTACCAGCACATATTTGCAAGTCTGTTAACCGAAAATAATTAAGGGACTGATTTCGCATTATTGTAATGGAAATATTTTGCGTTTGTTTAATTGTGAGTAATTTCCATGACAACAACGATCCCACAACAATGTTGCTTATAAGATCTGTAAAAAAGCACAGACTGATAAATACTCATAAATAACGATAAGTATTGAAATTTGATATATGTTATGTTTTGGTCTCATGTAGGTTATGTGGCCATATCAAAGACAAGTCAATGCAGAGTCTCTTTGACAAGATACGAGTTCAATTCAAGACGTTTAAAAAATCCAAGTCTTATTTCAAAGCAACGGTGAAATGGGTACCTGGTTCGTATCACATTCTCTGCATAATTCAATTGCATAGACGCCTTTTTCTTCCATGATATACTTTAACTTCATAATTGAAGATTTTAATCTCTCAACACTTTTACTTGAAACGATGACATAATGTTGACTATTTTTTTTAAAAAATGAAAACCCCTCATTGAATGAATTTAAATTGTTTTGGATGGCTGAATTTCGTTGTTAAACAATATTTAATATTAACAGATTTTAGATAAAAGCATAGTCATCTTTTACTCTTTACTATCATTCTTCCATCGTACTCCACTGTGAAATGAGTACCTGGTTGTTAACAGCGTTGTCTCTATCCGAAAACATTGTAATATCGCCTAACAGGCGTCATGTCCAGTCCTTCATTTTAAGTGATGCTATTGGCCCCTTTTAAAGTGATTTGAGCACGTTAAGTAGATATTGCTCTATATAAAACTCATTTTTAAAAATTTCAAGTCTTAAACACCAAACATTGTAAATACATTTAATTATGTAGTGATCATTTTTCTATGGGGATTAATGTTGTGATGAAATATGAAAGCATATTGTTTTGAATAACATTACAATCAGTAATTGGTAACCAATTGTGATTAAAATGTTTATTTGCCTATAGTTTGAATCCTGATGGTGTCACCTCACTTCACACTTTACACCCGTAGAACATTATACATAGTTGTTTCATATCATATGAAATTTAAACTGTGATATTTCTTTAATTCTATATTTTTGTTTTATGATTAAAAAGCATTTTATTCTAAGCAGACTATGCTAGTTTGTGTAGTAGATATTATTGCATTAATGGCCTATTTCAGTAAAACGCTTTTGGTTTTACATTTGAATCTCATAAGGTTTAACTTTGTTTTTGTTTTGATATTTGACCACTGTTAATAATTGTGCAGTTAAATTTGGCTTTTTCTCAATTATTAATTAAAATTCTACAAACAGATTCAGAGCTTTGTTATGATAAAAAAAATAATGGCGCAACATACATTGGCTCTGTAAGTTATACTCGCAAGTTTGAACGTTGTCTGCCTTGGTCTCAAGTCAAGGACTGTCTATTCCTCCCAAATAAATTAAGGTGAGTTAAAGCAAAACCAGGTATAATTTTATTGATCATTTAAAAAATATCTTATAGCTGAACACAATGACGGGGATGCTTTCAATCGAAGGGGGAAAACTTCAGGCAGTGTTTTAACTTGAAATGTAGAAGAGTATAGTTATGCTTCAGTTTTCTTTATAGGGAATGAGATTGGCGGAAGAGTAACGTCCCTTGATTGGACGGAAGCGAGGATGAGAGACGCATGCGCACAACCAACATGACGTTCTCTCTCTAATAACTTTTCCGCCGGTGACGTCACAGACTATGGGTGACGTCCAATCAAGGGACGCTACTCTTCCGCCAATCTCATTCCCTATAGGAGTAATGGATTCATCTTTTATATTTAATTGCCTTCTATATTTTATTATTTGAAATTGGGAACAAAAAATTGACTTAATGATAATGATGTTTATTTGTAGATGTTTTTATTAAGATTTTTAAAACATGACGCTAAACATATTAATATGTTCTTCAACTCCTTTCCCTCCGATTTTCCACTACCATAATATTGTGATAATACTGTGATACTATAAGAAGTTTCCAGAAAACATTTGCGAATTAAAATACATTTATAAATTCAGGACAAAGGAACATAACTTGAGCTTAGTAAAAAGCATAATGGTCCTGGACTGAACAACTTGATTTTAAAGCCCTTTATTTCCTAAAATGTTCTCTCTGATTTGATTTGCAATTGTTTTTATCGACCATCTTTCGTTTCTTTTTATTCGAGACTGAAGACTTAAACTGAGTTAACCCCGATATTTTCTTAACTTTTGATCATATTCTAGCTATTTGCGTGATGGCTTGGAAGGCAACCAGTGCCGTAACCCAGACAACAGTTTCTATCCGTGGTGTATAACAAAACTAGAGGGATGTGAACGAGATTTCTGTGATGTTTGTCAATTAGGTAGGACTTCTAAATTGTTACTGACAGTAACACCTAAGATGCATACTATAATTTTTTTTGTAATTTGTTTTAATCTAATGTCAATTTTTCCAAGGCGTCACACAGCCACCTATTTTTATTGCCTTAATATCTATACAAGACATTTTGACAAATGTTAATGAAATAAACCAAACATGATTTTTACAGGTACAAATGCGTGTAGATATAAAACAGCAGTGATTAGATTGGGGGTCAGCAACCATTAGCTAATATTGCATTACCCAAAACTCTCTTCCATTTATGTTAAAATCACAATATTCTTTGTTTATGGAATAGTTAAACATGTGTCTTGATAAATTATGCATGTGAAACTAAAACAATCAGATGAAATGAAAGTTAATGAAAATGTGTAATTTTATACGGTAGATAAATAGTACTAAATTTTTACCACTAGACGTCTATACAGACTTTTCCTGAGTTTATTATTCATATATACTGTGTATGAAAAAAACAAATTACATTAATCAAATGCACATCTTTATAATTCACAAAATCAAAAAGCTCTGTCAAGCGTCCACCAATTTATTCCGAAGCTGAACCTTTTCAGCTTTACTACAGATGAACCTTGCTTATTATTGCAGTCTTTTGGATACCAAACCACCACCATCACCTTCCCCCACCGTCTTGCATAATAATGATTTTATATCAATTTCCCCATAATAGTATAAAGGAAAAGTAAATTGTATCATTTTATTTTCTTGATTAGAAAAACCATTTGACAAAGCGGATGACTGCGCAGAGAGGAAATCAAGGGGTGAATGCAATCCAGACAGCATAGATTGTGCGGAGACCTGTGGTATTGTCAAACAAGGACCCAGCTCAAATGGTAAAATAATAGCTTATAATGATTATTTTCTTTTAAATGACATGCACATACAATCTTACACACAGAGATACATATTCCCACAATAGGGAATGAGATTATCGGAAGAGTAGCGGCCCTTGATTGGACGCAACCGGCGGAGAAGTTATTTGTAAACAAACCAACTACAAGGCAAGCGCTCCAGATACAAAATTTATTATTCATATTTCTGTACAAAAATGCATAAGAAATATGAATAATAAATTTTGTATCTGGAGCGCTTGGCTTATAGTTGGTTTGTTTACAAATAACTTCTCCACCGGTGACGTCCAATCAAGGGACGCTACTCTTTCGCTAATCTCATTCCCTATAACACACATGCCGGCTTGTAATCTTTGTCATCCATAATATGGTCACAGACTAAAGTCAATATTGTTTTATTTAATTATAAGATAATACGTTGCTGTTTGTTCACAAGTCAAAAATGCCACTATGATTGAAATGAATTGCAATGGGAGATTGTACAATGATAGCGTAACAAAGTCAAAGTTGAAAAGCATTTAATGGAAAGCCAATTGCATGTTTTCTTTGTTTCTTTAGCAATTTTTTTTTTTTTTTGGGGGGGGGGGGGGGAGTTATAAATCACTCATCATAAAGTTTCCCAAGCAAATGTCATAAATTTTGATTAATGAAAAACAATATTCTTTTTTCAAATCACACCTTAGTTTTAACCAAAAGAGCAATAACAGCATGGTGTCCAGGACTTCGATGAATGCAAAGTTAACTCACTGTTACTGCTCTCTTAGTGAAAATTGCTAGGTTTGCATCGTTTATCGTTTTACAAATGATGGGCTGCAAATGTTGCTGCTTGATGCTCGAATAAATGAATCATAATTAATTTGAAAATTTTTTGAGCTTTATTTATCTATTTCTGGAAATTTGCATTGGATGTTGCCATAGACACGGATTTCTAAAGATAAATGATAATAGAAAGGAAATAATGTATTGGCAACAAATAGCTTAACAAAAGTAAACACATATATATTTGCTATACTTCTCTCTCTCTCTCTCTCTCTCTCTCTCTCTCTCTCTCTCTCTCTCTCTCTCTGTATGTGTGTGTGTATGTGTGTGTGTGTGTGTGTGTGTGTGTGTGTTTATCTCACTCACTCCCTCGAGGTAGAATGTACAACGGAATTTTTAAACAGTTCTCTTCTGGAGTTTAAACTTTTAAACTTTTAACTTTTAAACTTTACTTTTTAGTCACCCTGCCTGATTTTACTGGCGTTTGATATTCTAAAAATAGAGGATGTTGCTTATCTTTCAAGATTTTCAAAACTTATTTACAGGAATTGTCTTCATAGAGGGTATTTTGTGTAGGCAGGGTGGATTACACAATGCTTTCACATTCTTCTTGCCGTTTAATCTAATTTTTTTTTCTATCGCCAGCAACCAATCCCACATGATTTAACACTGTGAACAATTGACAAATAGAAAATTTTAAGGATTTCTTTTGAAACGTGAAATAAATTTAGAACTTTCTAAGGAAATATTCTAGAACAAAATTTTGAACACATATTTTTTATATGTAAATATCAGTTCCGCTGATCGTCAATAATATATCCTAGTTATCTATACGAATCAACAATTTCTAAAAAATTAATTCTGTTAGATATCGAGACACTTAAAATTGACATTATTACATCCGGTCTCACCACCAAAGTTGAACGTGCATACAGAGCAGATAGCAGAGTTTCTATTATTTAAGGAAATTATGTCTGAACTTCTTCATCACCATGCTCCATTGTCAACCAAAGTTATCACCGAAGGGCCTGACACATCATGGTTCACTGAGGAAATTCGGTTGCAAAGCAAATGAGACGAGAAGCAGGAGAAACAATGCGGAAAACAAGACTCACTTATACATAGAGTTATATAAACAAGCACAAACTGCAACTAACACTCGGATAATTGAAACCAAAAGAAAATGTATTAGAGACAAGGTGGACAATAGTACAGGCAACAGTAAGAAGCTTTTTAATGTCATAAACGGTTTGATGACAGTTGATAGTGGGGAAAAATGACTTCCATCACACCAAAACAAATCAAAACTTGCAGAACGCTTCAATGATTACTTCACCAATAAAATTGCTACCATTCAATCCAACATGGACAATACAGTCAACACCTCTGAATATGAAGATAGCATACCACCTATATCATACTTATTGTCCAATTTCTGCTCTGCTTCAGTAGAAGAGGTTACTGAATTGATTAAGAAAGGCCCAAATAAACAGTGCAAACTTGATGTTGTACCAACGTGGCTTTTGAAAGAATGTAGTCGCACCTGCTACCACTTCGATTGCAAATAGATCTATCGAGAATGCAGACATTCCAAGCTGCTTCAAAGAAGCTCTAATTACTCCACTCTTGAAAAAGAAAAAAATAGACAGTGATCAATTTAAAAACTACAGGCCAGTCTCGAACTTCATTTCATTTCTAAATTAATAGAGAGACTTATTGTCAAACGTCTCAACAACTACATAAATTTCAACAATTTGTATACTGTTTTTTCAATCTGCTCTATCAGCGATCGCACAGCACTGAAACAGCACTTTTGCGTCTCCACAATGATATTGCCGACCTACTTGACAAAAACGATAATGGAATACTACTGCTGCTGGACCTAAGTGCTGCGTTTGACACTGTGGATCTCGCAATAATACTAGATCGAATGCAGAGGCTCTTTGGAATCATAGACAAACTTCTAGAATGGTTTTCATGCTATCTATGCGACAGGTCACAGCACTATCTCATAAATGAATGCCTTTCATCACCAACAAAGCTGCAATTTGGCGTTCCACAGGGTTCAGTGCTTGGCCCTTATATTTTCACAATGTACACAAAAGGTGGTTCATAACGCTCTCCAAATGATATGCAGAAAATGAAATATTATTGATGACGAAACACAAAGCCTTGTTTGAAACTAGGCCTCACTCACCTAGAGATGAGCGCGCACATAACAAAGTGCTGTCAGGTGGTTCATAACGCTCTCCAAATGATATGCAGAAAATGAAATGTTATTGAAGACGAAACACGTAAAACATTAATCCATGCCCTTGTTACCAGCCGCTTGAATTATTGTAACTCTCTCTTGTACAGCCTACCAAAAACATCGCTGAACAGACTACAGTTGATGCAAAACAAAGCAAAAAGCTCGTACAAGGACAGCGTCTTGGGACCATATAACACCGGTCCTAAAGTCACTACACTGGCTTTCAATCGAGAAAAGAATAATATACAAAAGTTTGCTGAGCGTGGTTTTGCATTTTCGGCTCCAATTATACGGAATTCTTTATCACCTAAAACCCGCCAATGTGAACGTTTACCAGTCTTCAAACGG
>NC_088362.1:9004401-9106887 GCF_034508935.2 Berghia stephanieae
CTAAAAACAAACAGGTGGAATCAACAGCTATTGACGATAAAAATAACGTCCTTTTAACAATACAAGACGAAGTGAAAATGAGATTACAGAAAATGTAGTCGACTATATAACTCAGATTCAAACAAATCATCCCGAAATCCTTGCAGGCTTTGAATCTAGTGAAGATGATACAAAGCTGCTAGAAGCTGTGGACTGTAAAAAGTAATAAACAGAAATGAATAGAACAGCTTAAAAAGAGAAGAAAATACCAAACACGGAACATTTTGGCTCAAACCCCTTCTTTGGCCAAAAAATAAACAATGAGCTAGGAGATCCATCTAGAACTACAGTTGGTGACAGACATTCTATCCCTTACCCTTTTCAATCTATAATTGTAAGGAACAATGCAGGAAACTCAGTCCAGGCGGTAAATTCGTTGCGTTGCATCATTCGTGTACAATCGTGAACCCACCATTTAGCCTCTCACAATACTACGCTCAACCAGATGCTTGTGGTTTTGGATTCTTTTCCACAATGTGTGGACACATGGAACGTTCCCACTGATGTAAGGCGCTATTGTTAGAGAGGGTCTTAGACCTTAGTCTGTTTGCAACCACCCAGTGGCTTCTCTTGCTGGTACATACTTTCTCTCCCGCTTTCGAGAAGACTACGTCCCTGCTCCTACATGGGACCGATAGGACCAGTGGGCATCCATCTGGTATGTACAACCCCGTCCTCATGGGTCTGAAGCCGAGTGTCACAAAGACGCACAAAGGTTAAAAGGCTACGAAATCTATAAAATATATTGATTGTGCTGTGCTATGGTACTGACAACTAGGTGAACTTAGAACCTGAAATAGTCTGTCAAATAATATCTATACATTTTCAATTTTTATTTTCATTTTTAGCTTGTCCTCTGGGATATAAATATTTCAGAGGCGACTGCTACAAATTCTACATGGAATACGTATCTTTTGATGATGCAAAAAAGACATGCCACGATAGTGGAACAGAACTAGCTTTACCACGAAATAAAGAGGAAAATGATTTTTTGGTGGACCTCAGGTAGGATCATTTCTCAAATGCAATATACCTCCTTAAAATTGGTACCAATATGGGGGGGGGGGGGGGGGGGGGGGGATAAATAGAGAAAATTGGATCTTTTGGCGAAAATATTAAGAGAAAACAAGCTATTTTCATAAAATGTGAAAAACAAAGATTTTATATTTTTGTTCATTTTAAAGTTAGATTCACTTTTGAAATTTATACACCGAAACATAATACCAAGTTGTGCTGGATCTCATATATATGTTTAATGTTGGTCTTTGCGGTCTGTAGTATTGTAATTGACACCAAACTTCTGACTTGCATGTCCCTGGTTAGAATCCCATTGTACGTGGCACAAAGTTAAATCATTGAATAAGGCTCTTTACTCCCATTCTCTTAGCGTATTTAAGTGTGGAATGGGTACCTTACTCTTGTCTGCTTTGTTTCTGTCAACAAGTGTTGTGTCCTGTCCTCTTGTATATGTTAAATCTTGCTTTTGGGAATCACTGCAAAATACATTGAGCATATTTTGTGGATTATTCCTATTATTAATCATCATCATCGACATCGTCATCATCATCATCATCATCATCATCATCATCATCATCATCATCATTATTATTATTATTATTATTATTATTATTATTATTATTATTATTATTATTATTATTATTATTATTATATTATTATTATTATTATTATTATATTATTATTATTATTATTATTATTATTATTAATTATTATTATTATTATTATTATTATTATTATTATTATTATTATTATTATTATTATTATTATTATTATCATTATATTATTATTATTATTATTATTATTATTATTATTATTATTATTATTATTATTATTATTATTATTATTATTATTATTAACAATTTTGAAACGAATACGCTAACTGCTTTAATATTTATATTAAAATGTTTCATATTTGTTTTTGTCCTTTAAGGTACCCAATTAACTTATTATGGCTAGGAGCAGAACTTGTAGGAAACAAATATAAAACAACCAAAGGAGGCCCAGTCATGTATTTTAATTGGAAATGGTGTAAGTTAAAGAGCACATACTTACATGTCTGACATCCCAAAACTATTAATTATGGACTTGAATTACGATCGTTGTAATGGAGTATATTTTGAATAAATAATAAGTTACTAGATAGCCGTCAACTTCCACATATGTGCTCAGCGGCGCTTTACAATATTATTTGGGATTTAAAAATTGATTTATTAACTATTTTAAGAACACAAGAGAAGAAAAGAAAACATGCACATACATACATTTATACTCACACAAATCTACACACAAACTTACACCAATCTTCCTCACTAACATTAAAACTTATTCTAACTAAAGACATTTGATTGCTGAATTACAAAAAAGTTAAACATTTTAAATGAAAAACAAATAAAATGAAATTGAATAGAATTAAGTTTAGATATAAAATGGAAATTGACAACTTGAACTTAAGATCAAGATTGGAATAAATTAAACTAAAATTAGATTTAAGACATCTACTATATGCAAAGCTATTCGTATGCTCTGGAAAAGAGTTCTGTCGAAGGTTGAAAGACCATCCCTAATTATTTTTACATCCGGGGAAATCACATTCCATAAGATGGGGTCACTTACAGAAAAAGACTTATTACAAAGGGAAAATCTAGTTCTTGTGGCAATTAAAAGAGTGTGTTCAACCGACCTTAGTGAGCGTGTTGGATTAGAATTTTGACATAAATTAATGAGGTACACTTGAGTTTAATTGTTTAAAAATTTATGAGCCATGCTACAAGTGTTAAAAACAATCCTTTCAATAACTGGCAACCAGTGGAGATTATATAAAATTTCTTTAGTAGGGTCATTCAATTTTCAAATCAGTTTTACGACTCTGTTTTTGTATTTTTCCACTGGGCCAAACAAAAAGATGCTAGACGACAATAACATTGTTATGTTATAGACAGACGATAGTGGAGCTAAAGATGTTCATTGGAGTCTGAGGCGATGTCCAAAATTTTAACCCTACCCTTCCCATATGATCCCAAAGACCTACATTTTAACATGTATTTAATATGAGAAATGAGAACTGATATGGATGATGTAATTGGATTCAAGATGCACTAACCTCTGTTCATTCATATCTAATAGCTCCGAGATAGAAGGATGTTGAAAGAACAAAGAAAAATATAATTTATTAATAAATTTTAGATATATGTCTTTCGTGTCCATTTCACGGCAGTTTCTCTAATCGTCATCTGCACGGATTCTGTAAATGGTCAGTGGGACCCGATGATAGATTCATCAGTAAACCGATGGACGGAACTACCCAACGGTCGCCTTCCCGCTGATTCCGTTGGGGAGTGCCACCGCAAGTTGTCAAATATAAGTTTCTTACACTCATGCCTTTTAGAATTCCAGACGTGTTTTTGATCAATCTTGCGAGTGAAAGAAATCTTTTATGCTCTGGAGATGAATCTGTCGAGTCATCAGCGATAAAATTGGTCCGGTAACAAAGTATGTAGGTGCGCTCAAATGAATCTGGCATGAGGATGGCCAGATGGTGATTCCCAAGGACAAGATCGAATTTATAAATGCTCAAATTTTATGCTCAAACCATCAAAGTCTCAATTTGTGTAACTTCAGCTGTTTTTAGTTTAAATTTGGTACTTGGAACCTGGTTCACACCAGCACAATATTTATTAGATACGTTGGGTCACTTTTTTCAATTATTTCCTCAGATGATGTTCCTCATCCAAACAGATGTGTTTATATGACCGAAAAGAATGTATGGATTGAAACACCCGATTGTGAATGGCTTTTCAACTTCATCTGCAGGAAGCCATCGAATGATAGTAATGTATATTTTCTTAACTGTGTTGTTCTATTTGCATAGAGTACTGTGAGTTCTGGATTAAGTTATGTAATATCAGTGGCAGCTCTAGCCAATTATAAGTGGTGGGAAAAAAGAGAAAAACCTCACATTAGGGGCCTTACACAATTGGATAATTCCGTAAATAAAAGCTGTGAATTTAATTCATTGTCTACCTAATATTTATATCATAATATTCCACGTTGAAATGATATGACGCCTCTTAGTTTATTTAAGGGACAACAATTTCATGTGTAATCAAAAACTAATCGTGGAAGAATAAAATAAAACAAATTATTTCATTTTCACAAAAAACTTAAAATGTGATACATCTTGTCATAACAGCGAATCTAAATATTGTCGACCATGACACTCCACATAGCAATGTTTAACTCTTCAACCCTATCTGGCAGTTTTGGAGAGAATAATTGGTTAGAGATGTTAATGTGTATGGAGATGACTCTTGTAAATCAAATGGACTCGTGTGTACTTATCACTATAATTTGTATGCTGTAATGATTATGATCTTAGCTACGTCTCAGCATGTTCTCTGCTTGTTAGATCTCTTTTATAATTTTTTTCCACCTGTGCATGTTATCATTGTTATTATTATTATTATTATTATTATTATTATTATTATTATTATTATTATTATTATTATTATTATTATTATTATTATTGAGGCTACAGCAAAATGATATATTGTGATAGATTGTAAATAGAAATAAATCGCTACTTAGAAAGGTGGGCATTCAGATACAAAGAGATAAAGACAAAGATCAAGAAGAGCAGACAAAAGAGATTCATATTTTCGGGAATAGTTATAGATGGATAGATGGGTGGAGTTACAAACAAATAGGCCGATAAAATGATAAATCGGTAATTGGCGGCAGATAGTTAAACAATAATAATAAGCCATATATCCTGACAGATGATTTAGATAGATTAACGAATAAAGGGATACATTTTAATCATCACCTCTCACTATTTCCCTTTCTTTGTGTAGAAAACCCTGATTGTGTTGACTTCTTGGACAGCTGCCCAAGCATGGTGGGCGATTTACAAGACTCCAACTGTGATCATAGAGCTGGTTTGGAGGAAGTTTGTCGCTATAGCTGTGGCAAATGTCCTGCAGGTTGGTTTTAACAATAGATATTAAATACAAGATGCATATTTAGCATTATTTTCTCAATTGAATGCTATCTTTTGGCGTAATAATACAGAACACACGCAAGAGTATGGCTATTACAAGGAAGGAAAGAAGCAATTTATCGCACCTACACCACTTAAGCCCCACAACTATTTTGACTCTTCAGTATTTCACAAAAAGGATGCTCTTTGCACATTTCCTTGCTGTATAAATCTCAACACATCAAAATGGTTCTAGAAATCAAAGTGATATTGGTTCTGAAAATTGAATTTATGGTCAAAATAGGAAACGTAGACTAAATTTCTGTGTTTTAATGGGTAGAATGAATGTATTGTGAAGTGAGAGGATGCGCGTTGTGTGTTTCTATTTTTTGTGATATTTCCAAAGGATTTATTTTACTTGGATTCATTAGATTTTCAATCCCTATTTTAATATCAACATATTATTTTACAATAATTTTTCAAAGAATTGTAATATACTTTTGTATGAATTGATTTCCAGCCCCTCATATCATTTTTATGAATTTCCTACAATGGGAAATAAAAGGATTAATCTATGAGCGTTTCAATCATAAATTTCACATGACTACAACTTACCTAACATTTCCCTCACTTGTTAAATTCATCATGAAATACTTTCCAATAAATCAAACCCTGCCCCAAGTATATCAGCAATTATGAATATCTTATGCTTTGTTTTACGCCACGAGAAACAGATTTAATGTTGATTTAATTGACTTAATTGAGTGAATGACTCTTAAAGATACAGATGAGTTCACAAAACCTCTCGACTCAGGTGTGAACGAGTACCTGGCTGAAATCAGTATTATAAAAGTATTAAATGAAACATTGTGAAGCGCTTTGAGCATGATAAATCCTTGAAAATGCACTATATAAATGTTCCTATAAGTTTATTTATTTGTTTTCCTTAATTATAGAATCGTTCTCACAGAATGACAATGAAGAAAGGCTTTTTAAAACATGTTCTTTCCTTTCAGATTGCCATAACGATGTGGTATTAACTGAGAATAAAAAAGTTTACACCATAACAGCTGACAGGAGGACATCACAACACAGATATTGCAGATGGAACATCAAAGTATTTATCTACATAATGATAATAATAATAATAATAATAATAATAATAATAATAATAATAATAATAATATAATAATAATAATAATAATAATAATAATAATAATATATAAAAATGATAATAACAATAACAAGAAGAAGAAGAAGGAAGAAGAAGAAGGAAGGAAGGAAGGAATGAAGGAAGAAGAAGAAGAAGAATAATGATGATGATAATGATGGGATAATAATAATAACTTTAATAGTAATACTGATATTGATGATGATTATAATTATGCTAATAATAATGATAATAATAATAATAATAATATAATAATAATAATAATATTAATAATAATAATAATAATAATAATAATAAAAATAATAATAATAATAATAATAATAATAATAATAATAATAATAATAATAATAATAATAATAATAATAATCATCATCATCATCATCATAATAATAATGATAATGATAATAATAATAATAATAATAATAATAATAATAATAATAATAATAAATAATAATAATAATAATAATAATAATAATAATAATAATAATAATAATAATAATAATAATTTTTTTGAAAGTCCTTGGAACAACTCAAATAATTCACATTTTATGAAAAATAAATTTACACAGTACTTGCCAAGAGTAATAAAATGTTATGATTGATATGATGATGTCATTACAGCCCCCTAGCAAAGCTGGCAGACTCGCCCTACAATTCAATGAATTCTCAGTGCTTTCCAAAGGTGATGATTGTGTGGACAGTGTTGAAGTTAGATCTAAAGAATATGGACCTCCTTATGACAGGTGTGTTTACATCAGTTAGCATCTTATTAAAAAGAAAAACGAGTAGGCATGGAAAGCATTGTCATATTTCAGTGATCAAATTGATATTGTTATGGCTTTACAGTTTGATTAAACGTGTCCCATTGCTTAGATTTGATATTAGTTTGGTGTGACCCAGATGTCGAAAATGTGATTTTAGAAAAAACAATAAAAAAAACCTATAGCGCAACAGAGCTCTTTACAAGGGGTCCCTAGCCAACAGCAACACTTAACATATAGGATCAGACATGATCCCTGTTAGGCGATAATACATTAAACTAAAAAAACAATTTCTAATGAGCATAAGTACTTGATTGTATCTTTCTAACTTTAAACAACCAAATGTTATCCTCAACAAAACATGTAAACAGCCCACGTTTTATACTTATGATTATAAATTCAATTTTTTTGTATACAAATAAATATTGGTGCTATATTTAGAGTGCAATATACATAATATCTAAAAAGCTAAGAATGTTGTTAAGATTTGTCCACATATTATCAGGTCTGATGATCGGAGAACATATTGTATTTTTTAAAGCAGTGTTCTAAAAGACAATGTCCTGCTTGAGGGTAGATCCATTACGACAATGAGACTTTGATAGTTCTGGTCAACAGATTTGTACAGAAGTACATGTCACGTTGCTGTAAAGCAGTTTTAAATCTAAAAACGTGACCCATCACCTCAAAACTTGTTCATGTTGGGATATACCAGATATCCAAAATGAGATCTTAGAATTAAAATGATTTTTAAAAAACAAAAATAACTTCAGTTTTGTCAGTTTAAGAAAGTACAATCATTCGTCCCAATAAAACATAAAAACATAGATTTTGCTCTAAATTCATTTTTTTTTGGATATTTTACCGTTTTGAAATGATGGGTCATAAATTCAACAGCATAAATCTATGATAGTATTCCCAATTCTCCTCGTGAAGGAAAAGGGCATATAAAAGTATTCCTTCAGAGCCATAAGGCACATAGAATCAGAGTTTATCCCAGTTTCTACGATAGCAATCGATTGCTACCATCCTAATCTATCGCAAAGCTCTTTCAGCCAGATCTAACAGACCCAGCTACCGAATAATTGCTGGGTGGTCAGAGGAGTCAGAAGAAATTCTCCACTTCTCTCGGGATTGCTGTGCCTTAGCATATGAAACGATTGCTCTCTGCCAACTGAGCAATCAGGACCTCTCTCTCTCTCCGTGGATAATTAATTATGTAACATTGTTTTCACAGGCATTGTGATGCTCATTACAATAAATCTGTAGTTATTCTCAAAGATGAAATGATTGTGCAGTTCATTGCACCAACAGCTTCATCTCATTTTAAAGCCCAAATTGAATGGATTCCAGGTGAGTTCAATGAACTTTTACAGATTTCAAAATACATTTAACTTGAACAAAGCCTCTAAAAATAGACTTGTAGTGGAAGGGAAAATAACCACGCCCCTTGACCTAGCTCAGGCAGTCTGGACAGTCATTACTTTGTAAACAATAAAAATCTCTTTCCTATATTTAAAATATAACTGAAATGTACTCTTCCTCTCCCTCTTTCACTTTCTCTTTATGTCTCTCACTATCTCTTTCTCACCCCCCCCCCCTCCTCTCTCTCTCTCTCTCTCTCTCTCTCTCTCTCTCTCTCTCTCTCTCTCTCTCTCTTTGTTTCTCTCTCTCTCTCCTTTCTCTCTTGCACCCCCACTCCCCCCACACATATATATGTATATATGTATATATATATATATATATATATATATATGTATATATATATAATACATATAATCGTTAACCATAATCCCTATGTAATATAACATATTTCCTTTTCTTGTTAACTTCAAGGAGGATCAAAGGCTGACACTGACACGTCGGGTTTTTTAATAAGAGTAAATTTTGGTCCCTTTATTTAGTATAGTAATACATTTAAACAAATCTTCCTGGCAATTCATTAGCAATGAATATGTTACATATTGAATCATACGGTAGCATAACTATATTATTAGCAGGGCGTATAGACAGTCTTATGATTATAGGGTGTAAAAGAGAGGATGGATGATCTTTACTGACGACCAGCATTAACTCACTCAATCCTAGAGATTTTTGCTACTTTTCAAAATTGGAAAAAATGTATTAAAATGAGCATGTACATAGATAGTTTTATTCAACTACCACTAACATGTATAAACTAAAAACAATATTATGTAATAAATAGGCATGGGGTAAAAGTATCAAGGGTAAACTCCGGATATAGTCGGTTTTAGGGTTGAGTGAGTTAAAAAAAGGAAAATACGATGCTATCACTCTGAAACTAGAAGATCCATTGCACAATGTATATTCAGTCTTCAGAGGACTAGTTTTACACTTCCAAGATGATTGGAGCGAGTATTTTGCCATCGCACTTTTGTTCCCTATTGTTACCGATGGTTTGCGTTTAAGTATAAAAATCACCTGTTTTACCCGCTTGATCAATCGTATTCGTATCAACACTGCTAAATTATGTGTAACCTTTAATTATTTTTAGCCGAGACCGAAATACAGCAGAGACAGGAAACATTTGCATTTAGGTAAAACACTCACTACATTTGCCAGCCGGGTATAACGCAGCAACGCACAAAACTGTGTGTAACCATGAACGTCTGAAGTCTGATTGATACAATTTTGTTAGAAGTAATCACCAAAATGACTGTCTTAAAAAAATAACACACAGCGGAGTGGCGTCAAATTTTGACCCTTCTATACAGTTTTATTAGCAGACGATGCACATTTATTCATCGTTTCAGGTCGTGTCAAGTCGGTAAACACCATTATGCTCATAATAACTTTTTGTAATATAACTTGAATTTGGCTCAGATTTTTGCAGCTTTCTATCTTCAGTTTGGTTATTACTTCTCAATAAATTCTCTCTAACAGGCTTTTAAGATGACACATAGTTTTGTGTACATTTCTATTGATATGGTGGGTGGAAGAGGTGTGTATTTTGCTTAAACCAGTCATGATTATCTTCCGAGGATCTGCCGAATTCTGGGATTTTGGGATTTTCGCAGAAATGTTCCGCTGATTTTGCAGTGTCAAACATTTTCCTCTGATTATAATATTAATAATAATAATAATAATAATAATAATAATAATAATAATAATAATAATAATAATATATAATAATAATAATAATAATAATAATAATAATACAGCGCTCATTCTCGTGTAAAACACAAGCTCTGGGCACTTTACAATATAAATTATCAATTTTGAGTGGGAAAAAAAATAAATAACAACAATGACAGTTCATAGCCAAATCAAGGATTCATAGAGTCAAGAAAAACAAATACAGTAGGTAAAGACGTGACTTGAGATTATTTTTAAAGGCAGGTAAAGACTTACACTCCCTCAGACCAAGTGGTAGTTCATTCCAAATCTTGGGGCCGAAACAAGCAAACGATCTATCGCCAAATTTTGATTAAAGCTCCAGTCAAATGGTGGATCCGTGGAAACAATCACTGTCATGTCTTGTGTCATTTGACACCTGTGTTCAACTGCATAAATTTTGATGACACTCCCATTTTTATGGCATCAGATGGCGCCAGATGTAAAAAATGAGATAAGGCAATTAATAGTCGAAAAGGAAGGGGGTAGGGGAGAGGATAAATGGGTCTAGGTTTTATTTGTAAGTAGGTCAAGATTGGTAGTACAGTTATAGGTCCGTTTAAAAAGATGATTATTATAACTTCCCACTAAATAGAAAAAAATAACGTTACATAAATTGAATATCTCTCTCTCTCTCTCTCTCTCTCTCTCTCTCTCTCTCTCTCTCTCTCTCTCTCTATCTCTCTCTGTTTTTTTTTCATGTATCTTTCACACTTTCCCTCTCTTTCACTCTTTCTTTGTCCCCCTTCTCTTTCTATCTTGTCCTTATCTATATATCTCTCAACCATTATTCTATCCATCTTCATGTTTACTTTATAAACTTCATCTGATTATAGAGAGATTAAGTTAATCTGTTACAATTATAAGTGGTGCTCAATTGAATAACCCTTTTTACTTTTTTTTTTTACAATGTTTTGCAATTTTAATATATTAAAGATACTTAAAGTCTTATTTGTAAGATCAGTAACCACTGGGCTACAGTAAAAAAGATAAAACGAGTAAAAAACAAACAAACAAAAAACTTCCAGGCCTATATAAATTTTATTTATTATTAGAATCCTTCAGTTCCCATGGGGTCCCGATAGCTCAGTTGGTAGAACACCCGGTTCACACATGTAAATTGACCGAGATCGATCCCGGATTTTTTCTGATCCTCCCGTCCACTATAATGATTCGGAAGCTGGGTCTGATAGATATGGTGGAAAGTACTTTGCAATAGACTAGCGTCCTATCTAAAGGATGGCAAGCAATGGGCCTCATGGCTGTGAAGGCCTATTTCATTTCCCACCATTCTACCATTCAATGTTTAACTGTATCCTATATCATTCATCTGTGATAGCTTGGTGTTGACACTGAATCAAGCATTTCATTTGTTTCTTGAAAAAGTATAACACTTTCAACATAGTAAAATAATTTTTAAAAATAAAATAAATAACTGATGCCACCAAAAAAAAAGAGAACGTTATTATGTTATGGCAAACCAACAAACAAGAGAAACAATTTGCATCTAGTTCCTGACCACTCAGTTCATATACTTTATATTAATTTTTTTATTGAGACCAAAGAGATGGAAGAGGAAGAGGATGAGAATGGGGTTGGGGGGGGGGGGGGAATAAGTCAAAAGGAGGAGAACAAGGAGGATGGTGGAGCAAGGAGATGATGACGCGGAGGATGATTTTGAAGAGGAGGAGGAGGAGGAGGAGGAGGAGGAGAGGAGAAGGAGGCAGAAACTTGAAGCAGAGAAAACGAGTGTAAGAATGGATTCAATGAAAAAAAAAAAAGAAAAAAGGACTTCAATTTATAAGGGTCGAGAAGTATAGATAGTTCGAAGATGACGTCACTCGGGGCTTTGTTATTGTTTTTTGCCATCCGCTTTTATGTGTAATGCTCACTGAACTGTATTAACCCGACTATAAACGTTCATGGATACACACAGTTTTGTGTGTTGGTCCGTTATACTTCCGGATGGCAATGTTATGAGCTTCTTAGCCAAGCGCATACTATCTATAGCAGACAAACTACATTCTATTCCTACCCACACAACTAATATTATTTACACAATTTTTTTTTTCTAATCTCTGAAAAAGACATTTCCTTCTTTTCATTCTTGTTTGCCTTTTTTTAAAAACACACCATTAACACACAAAAAGGGATATGGATTGGTGTTGCTTAGTCTTCCTTAGTGTTTCACCATTGACACAAATATTGTTTGTTAAGCACAGATTCTGACATGTGTTACAACGCTAAGGATAAAGGTTGGTCTTATGATGGCAAAGTCAGCTACACAGAAACTTTTGAGCCTTGTTTGCCTTGGGCTGATGTTCTGAATTGCGAAAACAACACTTTAGTGAAGGCGTATGTAGAATTATGTCATCATCATCATCATCATCATCATCATTATCATCATCATCATCATCATCATCATCATCATCATCATCATCATCATCATCATCATCATCATCATCATCATGATCATGATCATCATCATCATCATCATCATCATCATCATCATCATCATCATCATCATCATCATCATCATCATCATCATCATTATCATCACCAACAGCAATAATAATAATAATAATAATAATAATAATAATAATAATAATAATAATAATAATTATTATTATTATTATTATTATTATTATTATTATTATTATTATTATTATTATTATTATTATTAATGATATTAATATATTATGCTGTTATTATTGTTATTATATTATTATTATTATTATTATTATTATTATTATTATTATTATTATTATTATTATCATTATTATTATTATTATTAATATTATTATTATTATTATTATTATTATTATTATTATTATTATTATTATTATTATTATTATTATCAACATCATACTATCAATCAAAACTTTAACTTTTTGACTTAAAAATCTTTTCTTCTTACAGATTTTCCTTGGATAATCTAGAACACAACTATTGTTACAAAAGTCACAAGACAATTCATAAACTTTTTGACTTAACTATTCAAATAAAAATGATTTTAAAAAAATCTTTTCTTCTTACAGATTTTCCTTGGATAATCTAGAACACAACTATTGCCGTAACCCCAGTCCTGACCGTAACGAACGGCCTTATTGTTACACTAAGGATTGTGTCAAAAAGGATTGTGACGTTTGTCATATCAGTAAGTGCAATGACAATCATATGAAATATAATTTAAGGAGATCTAATGTTTCCCATTTCTTTTTCCACGATATGTTATTAATTTCAAATAAATTTATTATAATTTGTTGTTTTTATAACAGATCTTCTATGAACACAAAAAAAAACTGTTATAAGTCAAAGTAAAAAAAAAATACACAATTTATTCAAATGAGCGATAAATGATTATGTAATTATGCAAATCACCCTGACTGGTGTCTTTTTCTTTTACAGCAATGATGCTTGTACCATTAATAATTTAAAAATAAAGGAAGAATTAATTAATTAAACTAATTAATTCAACTGCAATAATTTAGATTTGTTTTCTTTTTGTCATAACAAAGTGCATGAAGAATCGAAGTGAAAAATTGTAATGCTCTAGAATTTAAAGTCGAGAATGTGGGATGAACTTATTGGTTATTAAAGCGTACAATTAGTATTTGTAGGCACAAGTCAAAGTGATACTAAACTGCTAGAAGATGTGGGATGTAAAAAGTAATAAACAAAAAGGAATATTTCAGTTTCCAAAAATAACAAAATACCAGTCACGGAATGTTTCTGACTCAAAACCGTTCTTCAGCCAATATCATAAAATAATAAAAGCATAAATACATTACTAAATAACAGATAGATGCTGAATATATTGTACGTCCTCTCTGTTAAAGAACATTCTTGAAGTATTTGTATGCAACAAGTGAACACAATTTCATAAAGTTGCAGGCGTTTATTGGTGTTTTTATTAATTCGAGAGCATTTTACATAATAAATAACTACAAAAGTAACGATTGGATTATTGCAAAAAAAGTGTGTGCGTATTATTAAATGAATGATCTAAGCTCATGCCAAATTTTGTATCTGTCGTTTAATTTTCAATGTCCGTATCCAAGGAGTTACTTTTGCCCATTGATTCAACTGCGTGAAACAGGTACCTCAACTTCAAAGTCGATTTCCTCAAAACTTGGTTTTTGCACTCCCCCTGCTTCAATCGGTCAAATCTCGGCAATGAATAATCAGAATTTTATAAATTTGGTATCACATGTTTAGGCAAATAATAAGCTTTGATTGGGTGCAAACAAAAATAACAAAATTGAAAATTGCGACATAGTGCCGTTTCGAGGCGAAGGGTGAGCTCAAATTTTATTGGGTATCCTTCACAGTTATCAGTGCTTGCATGCTATCAATATGATTCTATCAGATTGAAGTGACAAGTCATAAATATACATAATATATGATGTTTGTGATGAGCTTTGTGTCCAATTTTTATTTATAAGCTGCTGCATCCGACTTATTGCTTTCTATTTATTTGCTTTAGGGTATCAATTTTCTTTCCTCACATCCAAAATAAAAACGACTCATATAGATATGCATCATTCTGTACTTCATTTTTTTCAATTTATTTTTTGGAATGATCAGAAACATAATCAATTAAGAATATTTTGGGGCATTTATTTGGTCCAGTTGTATGACAATTGCCGTCGAACCTGCAGGTTCCTGGTTTGAGTCTGCTCAGGGCTGCACAAAGTTGAATCCTTGGAAAAGGTTGTTCAACATCCTTACTGTGTGCTCAATTGTGAAATGAGTACCTAGTTGTTAATAGCATTGAAAATAAAAACAACTACATTATCACCTTTAGCGTCATATCTCGTACTACATGTTAAGTGTTGCTTTTGGCTTGGAACCCATTGACAAACAATTTGAGCACATTTAGTGTATATTGTGCTGTATAAAAACTAGAGTTCATACTCAAGCTCCAGAATATGCATCCTTCCAACCATCTTTAAATAAAAATTATTTGATTTTAACCGTAATCATTTCACAGGAAAGCCATCTGACAAGTCATCGGATTGTCAGAATTTCAAGAATAGTGGAAAATGCCAATCTGATCCTGTGAAAGCTGCCAGAGAGTGTGCTGAGACTTGTAGGTCTTCATTGGAAGCAAATAAAGTAAAAGGTAAATTATAATTGCGACCTCCATTTTGAATTTCATTCTAATACACGTTAATTCTGGCTTTTTCTTCTTATATTCTGTAAACTCTTTTGCTCCAACGATTCAGAGCTATTAGATTTTTCTAAAGTCTTTGACATAGCTATACAGAAATATTCATAAAATTTGAGATGTATGGACAGGTTATAAATGAGATTAATCATTCTAAAAATGAAAAAAAAAACTGCAACAATTTGAGGTTCTTAAATAAATTAACAGTCTTAGGTCTTATTTTACCCCTAATATTTCCATCGTGCAAATTAATAAATATGTATTGTATTCCATGAAAAATACTACAGAATATGAGTGCGATCGTTCAATAACTTTTATATTAAACATCAACACCCTAGAAAACACTCATTACAGGACTGCTTGACAATATTATATTTTTTGAGAAAGTCAAGTGCCTTATCACTTGTAACATATTTTAACCATGAATCGGTAAATGCGGAAAGCCAATTTTGCTCGTAATGGAATAACCAATTCACTGATTATATGTTCTTCAGCGATATTTGACATTAAAAGTACTTCACCGCAAGGAACGTAACATGCTCACTCGTCTTGTTTATTCTTAATGTATAAATAAGCTGAATCATGGTGATTCTCAGTTTCAATCAAGTACGCGTAACTTTCATGAATTGTTAGGAATGAATACTTCTTTTTCTCCCAAACAGTGTCTCAAGTGACTTGCTCGAGACCAGGTCGAGTAACTCGAGGGACTCTGTCTAATGCAAAGAATAGTTACAAGGTTGGAGAAAAAACAAAATACACATGTCAAGATTCCTCTTTCCACATAGAGAGAACATGCATGTCAAGTGGAACCTGGTCTGTTGCCAATACAGCATGTCTGAGTATGATGTCTTTTAAGAAACACACCCATCCATCCATCCATCCATCCATCCATCCATCCATCCTGACAGACAGACAGACTGACAGACAGACAGACAGACAGTCAGACAGGCAGGCAGACAGACAGAAAGAGAGACAAATATATGATATTTTTGTTGATTATTTTGATTGTTACTAATATACATTTCAGGATTGAATAACTTCAAATCAGTGTAAGATTTCGTCAAACAGTTTTTTGCAGAATATATTAAAGTTTCGATTGATATAAGTTTTACCACTGTGTCCCCTTTGGTAACTTAGTTATGATGTCATGAATAGAGAAGGGTAATTTTTAATAAAATCGTATTTTACATTGTGTTTATTTTTAATCATCGACACATTTCAGGTTTGAGTTACTCAAGAATAGCTGTAACGACATCAATTTGGTTTTCAACATATTAATCCAAATAAGTTTCTTTTATGATATCTTACTTGTGACAACAACAATAAGCATATTTATATAGAGCCTTTCGTCGAAACCGCAAAGCCTTTTAAAAAAATTCAAATACAATTCAACCAAAGTATCAAAACAAATAAGAGCATAAAAGGGCATCAATACATCATCAATATAAATGTCACATACAATACATTTAAAGTTCAGTTAAGTAAATATTTCCTGAAAAGATATGTTTTCAGGGCTTTTTTGAAAATGTCTATTGAGCTCGAGAATCTCACAGATTGAGGGAGATCATTCCAAATCGTGGGTCCGAATTTCATAAGAGACATTGTGTTTTCGCAATTGTCCGATTTAAAGCCACACGTGACCATAATTGTTTTGTTTTGATAAAAAACTGCCATCATCATTGTAATTATCAGTATAAGCAGTGATCATATCATACACAAAATAATGTTACAGAGTCAAGGCAATGTTCCAAGTTGATCTATTTAGGCTGCAAACTGAGTGGATTCATTTTGCTCTTCGGTCCGTGTTGCCCTCCATTTGACCTTTCCTCTCAGTTGCTATCTTATTTTATCGTAGCAGAGTGAGTGCAGCTCACTTGATTTTAGTTACCAAATCGAACAGGAACCCAATGCGAACATTTTATAAGAATTAAAATTTCTGATATAGCTATGACACACTGATTATTCACGAACAGGAGATGAAAATGAATGCACTCAGTTTACCGCCTTAGATTGACATGTTAAATGAAATAAACTTTCGCGAATCATGTCAGACAAAGTCCAAAAAATTACAATTTATGTCAAAATTACCCTTTTCTACCGATGACGTCATAGCTCCGCTACCAAAGTGCGCACATTGTTAAAACTTATATCAATCAAAACTTGAATATATTCTGTACATATGGCAAATAAAACGTCTGATGAAATTTTCCATAACTCTGGAGTTACTCAAACCCAAAATGTGTCAATAATAAAAAGGACACATTATATACTTTTTAAACAAGAAGTGCCTATGAATGTCACTAAGGCTCTCTATCTCTCTCTCTCTCTCTGTCTCTCTCTGTGTCTCTCTCTCTGTCTCTCTCTGTCTCTCTCTCTCTCTCTCTCGCCCTCTTTCTCTCTCTTTCAGTCTCTCTCTCTCTGTCTCTCTCTCGCTCTCTTTCTCTCTCTCAGTCTCTCTCTCTCTCTCTCTCTCTCTCTCTCTCCACATGACATTGTCAAGTCTAGTATCCTGGTCAATCATGACGTAAGACTCATATTTAGTTCCAGCTTTTCCAAACCATACTTCTTGTTCTTGTTTCATAAAATTGAATGGAAGCATTAATTTCATCTATATTTTCTACAGGCTGCCCGTACGGTTTTAATTTAAAAAGAGACCATTGTTACAAATATTTTCCAATCTACACGGATAAACTCGGTGCGAATGAACACTGTAAGAAGATAAATGGTTGGGTAGCTACACCCAAGAATGCAGAGCAAAATGACTTTGTCTCAGATTTACGGTAGGTCCTAATCCTTCACACGGTGTTGGCCTTTGATGGAAAATGTGAAGCTCTTCAATTCTTTAATACTTTAAATTAAATGTAAAAAAAATTGAAATAACTATTTCTTTAGTTACCAACCCTGTTTCAGTTCACATCAAATGGAATTTTTAAAAAAGAATTGAATTGGATATTTTGACAAGATGGAAAAAAGTGAATCTCTTTTTATAACAAATTCGGAATGAGAATTAAACTGATTCAACTAATTTTAAAATTGAATTAGATAGTTAGTTTTGAAATATCCAAATAATATTATTAATGCTAATACCATTTATTTTTCTGAAGTTGTGGATAGCTCTTAGTAGTTGGCAATATTCAGTACAGAAAAAAATGAAGAGGGTAGGGATAGGATGGTCTAAACTGTTACAATCATTAATGTAAGGTTTTCAATGCTATCCCCGGCCCCCAATAGATTTTTTCAATTGGGCTCCAGTCAAAAAATATTGTTAGGTGAAACTTAATTTTTTTCTTTTTTTCAACCATGGCCCTTATGGGTTAATTCATGGAGAAAGTCTGTGATCTCGCAGCATAATTCTTCTGCAGCAACTTTCATAAAAATGCTTAGGACATAATAAATTCCATAAGAGAAACTCTTTAATTCTAGCTCCTTCATCTCTATTGTGAACTGACGGAAACATGTATATAGTGGCTAATCAAATGGGAAATTTCATTAAGGATAATATTGAGAAATTGTTGAAACAAACAGCTGCAATTAATACATTTCAATAAAGATAATATAATGATATTGAAATCACAAGTGTATGAAAGTATGTATTTTAATTCTAATTTTAAAGAATAAAGAGGGGAGAAAAAGTGAGTGGAACTGGTATGAAACAAAACACATAAAGATTAATAATTTTGGGGACCTTGATTACAATTAATACAAAAATAACCGACTTTGGATAATCCGATTTGGGCAAAATGTATTTCAGACGACATGTAATTATTTGCAGGTCTAATAACCCAAATTCTTATGGGCCCATTGTTGTTATGAAAATCTTTTAAAAAATGATGCAAAATATTGTCCATTACAAAATGTTAAACTAGACTCATAAATGGTTTCGGATATCAGGCATGCAAATATACACGTCGATTTTTGACCTATCGTCTCAAAATGGTATTTTGTGAAGTTGAAACAGAAACCAAAATAAAAAGGAATTTTAGATTAAAATGACTAGAAATCTTTTATTTTAGTTCTTTTCACTAAAAAGGAATTTTAGATTAAAATGACTAGAAATCTTTTATTTTAGTTCTTTTCACTTTGGCAAACGATTTTCATAGCCCTCAATAAACCATGCATTCTTCCATGCATTTCCATATTTGCCACCACTCTGATTATATCTGCTTGGTTATAAAGAAGTTTCAGTTCACCTCCTTATGTCTTTTAATGGATCAATGATATAGCTATCAAAACATATTCTTAACTTTATATTATATTTATGTTCCCTTTGATTGTAACTAGTTTTATTTCTTAAACATCTTATCAGAGAAAATGAACGAATTTGGCTGGGTGGCACAAGAATTAATAAAACTCAATTCAGATGGAGTGATGGCGAGTTGATAAATTGGAATAACTGGGAAGAAGGTGAGCACCCTTTACTTAGACAAATTTTCTATCATATAAACACAGACACACAATCACATAAACACACACACATGTACACACACACACACAAACATATATATAATATATATATATATTATATATATATATATATATATATATATATATACTCAGGACCCTTCGAGATCATAAACTCCGAGGCAATAAAGACCCCCAATTCAGCTCAGCTGAAAACATTCAAGATCACACAACATAATGTGGTTCAAGCCTCCTTTGACAAAAATCTCACAGCTAGTATCGGACAGAAATTTCGTAAACTGATAGACACCTGTTTTCCACATGACTACAGGTGACACAAACATACTGAACAGAAACACCATAAAGGTCAGCTTTTCCTGCATGAACAAAATCTGAGACATAATTAAAGCACATAACAGACGCATCCTAAATGTTCACAACCAACAAAACACCACACACAAAAGCAGTGCAACTACAGAAATAAAGACACGTGTCTGGTTTGGGGCAATTGCCTCGATTCGAACATAATATACAAAGCAACCATCACACACACCAACACAAGAAATCAGGAAAACGTACATTGGACTGACAGAGAGTCCTTTCAAATTCCGCTCCAATCAACACACCTCAACTTCAGACACGACAAAAAATAAAAACAACAACAACAACAAAAAAAAAAAGAAAGAAGAAAATTTACAGCTCTAAACGAAGACGTCTGGGAATTAAAAGATTCCAACACCAGCCATAACATCACAGGGGACATCATCTCAAAACAGAAAAGCTATTCAGTAAAAACCCAAAGATGCAATCTATGTCTGGAGAAAAGATTCAACATAGTACCCACAAAAGGCTATATTAAACAGTAAAAAAAGAAATATTTAACACGTATCCACACTGGAAAAATCATCTACTATCTTCAGTGTGCTACTCACCACAATAATCTCCACTCCCCACCGCCCCCCCCCCCCATCCCCCTCATTGCATATCACACGCACACCTACATATACTTGTGTATACGGACAAACACATAAGCACAAATTAGCATCATATTAAACAACACAAAATATCTGCAACATATTTTGCTGCTCCGAAGAAGTCATTGTATAGGCTGAACAAATTTATAGGCAAGAAATATTTTTAAAACGGTGATATATAGATAGAATTATATATAATATAATATAATATATATATATATAATATATATATATATATCGTGTGTATCGTGATGATGATGATGATAAATTGCTCTTATAAATACCCCCCCACACACACATACACACCAGGCAACACCAGCAACACCAGGTGTCTTTAAAAACTATTCCTCAAATTTTGACGGTGTAGAATGATATTGATAGCTTAGCTTATCTCTTGCATTTCGAGATATATATGATCTTTCAAAAGATTACTCATGATTTTTCTGTCATAACCAAATGCTTGTCAGTGCGCAAGACTGAAAGCACAAAGAGCAATTAATTACGTTTTGAGCCCTTGTGATGCTTCGATGATGTTACATTGGCCAGCACTGAAAAAATCGTTAGGGATTATGACCTCAACCTCTTGGAGATGAGTATTTAAAGGCAATTTAAAATTCAAAAAGCTCAGAAACGCTACTGGCCATCGAGGAGTACCGACTTTCTGAAAATTTCCTGAGATCACAAAACGTTATTAAGATTTCCCAGTCTTTCAGAGGTTGAACTAAACCAGACAATAGGGATGACAAAATCTGGTCTGCATTTTGATTGGAACCAATCCGCAATACTTCAGTTGTTTCGAAGGCTTGGAACAACAGGCACAGGATCAATATCAAGGACTTATAAAGAAAACAGCTGATGACCAAGATGTTGCCATCCTGGATGCATTAAAGATCAATCCTTTTGCATCATAAGAAACGTTGCAGCCAAACTCAATGCGTCTCAACAGACCATAATACGCTGTTTGAAACATGGAGGCTTAATGTGCTGTCGACAGTGTATATTAGCCTTGGCTGTCAACCATACAAAGCAAATGCCCGTCACTGCCTCGATTTGGGTCCTAATTATCAAAGAGGGTATCAGCCCAAATGGAGTTCCATATTGTTCAGCGGTGAAGTTGTTTCACCCTATCAAATTCAGATGGACAAGAAAGGATATCGATAGTTTATAATCTGCGATTCGACGATAGAAACATTTCTGAAATCGAGCCATTTGGAGGAGTGTTATGGTGTAAGGGGGCGTGGGCGCTCGAACAAAACTCTCATTGTCATTATTCATGGACATCTGAACGGAGAAAGATATCGGAATGAAATTCTTGAGTCGTATGCCTGTCCAATAATGAAAAGGACTGAAGGTTTCTCAGTCTTTCAACAGGATATCACCCATCTTCATATGGCTTCCATATGTCGGACAATTTTGAAAGACAAAATTATCTCCTTCTACCCTGTTGGGTTCGATTTCATTGCAAAGCGATTGTAGCTGATCAAATGGGTATTACGTTATATCAAAGCTCATGTTTTTTTAAAGATGATAATATTCCGTGATTTAACTCTTGATAATTTAAGATTGTCTTCATATTGTAATTATTTTATCTCTTCTAAGCCGATGGAGACAAATGTATGGTTATGGAAAAGAACAAGTTGTGGACTGATGACTGGTGTAAAGATAAATTGTTTCACTTTGTGTGTCAAGTCAAGCCAAGTGTGGGTAAGAATGTCAACCATTGATCCCATGCTGTGCTTTTGTAAAATATCCGTTCCCTGGTGTAAGCATATGTGACCCGTCAATTTAAAACCGTATTATTTTGGAGAATACTCAAAATTGTACTGATAGTCAAATATATGCGACTCTGGTTAAGTTTGTAGTTAAACATTTTTTTGAAGAATTAATTTAGGAGAATGACTATAGTTTCATCGTCTACGAGTATCCAGAACTGGGTGGTGTCTTCTGACATCCTATGGTGGGCAGGAGTTCATTTGCTGTGCCTTCTGTCTCCATTTATGTTTTCCCTTGCTATTAACCTCATGACCACAACTTTCCTCTATCATCTTCCTTTTTACTGGCGCCAAAATACAAACAACAGAGTACCCAAAATGTCATTTTTTTTATCACTGTAACATTTTGCTTACGTTTCTATATCCGCTTCATCCAGACATTATACCAGGTTTAACAGTCATTAAAAAAAATTGAGCTTCTATATAGAGCAGTATCACGTAAACATGCTCAAAAAGTTCTACAAGGTCCCTAGTCAACAGCAACCCTGTTAGGCGAAAGTACAATTTTTTTCCGATAGAGACAGCGCTGTAAACGGCCAGGTACTCTTTTTATGGTGAGAGAATGTGCATTAAGTCTTTTCCAATGACTCAACTATGTGTCGCTCAGAGTGGGACTCGAACCCAGAACCTTCCGACCCGAAGGGGAGTATCATACCACTAGACAACATAGCCGCACATTAGCAGTAATGATGACTCTTCTGCTAAAAACACAGTCTGTTGTGAATTTCTTTTTTTTTGATTTTGGCTTAAAATCGTTTACTTCAAATATCAATCAATTAAGATAAACCTTAACTTGTGTCCAAAAATGTCAAACCCGAGACTTGTAAAGAAGTCTTTGATTTGAAAATGTTTGGCAAGGGTCTTTTTATTTTATAATTATTTGAAATATAAGTTTTCTGGGGGTGGGGGGGGGGGGGCATTTCTAATTAGAAGACAACATCATTGATAACTTACAATATGGGACTGATAGTCTAGTATAAATGATTAATTTTGACAAAGAATAATTTATCACTTAGTGAACAATGAAAATGACTTAATTTGTTTTTTTTTTACAGATTTAAAGCAATGCTTTGATTATCTTGACACTTGCCCTGCTCTAGTTAAAGCACTTCCTAATCATGATTGCAGTGACTATCCAGTTCTACAATTAAACTGTCGTTCAACCTGTGGTCTTTGTATGGGTGGTAAGTAATAATGTATCAAAATATTTTGGAATTAAATACGGTTAAGAACTTAGTCATTATTATCAATGGCTAGGGATATTGGTCATTACTCATCAATGTCCGCAAGCGACCTCATGTTCGTCAGTGCTGACCTATATCCACCTAACACCTATTTATTGTCAGTGACAAATTATTTAGTTTAGTTACTCCAACAGTCTTTGATAGTTATAATATTACTGTAAAATCTCTTGAATATTGGTTTAAATATGGAAACCCACCAATTGAAAATAGGCCAGGTCCATGTTCAGTAATGATGAATGGGCTATATCGCCCATTAGTCATTACTGACCTATAACCCCGCCGCTCTGGAGTGGCTATTGGTCAGGTGAAAACTTTATCTAAACCATTTAACTATATTTTCTTACGGACAAAGAATCGTAAGCGGAAAAATAATCAGAAAATCAAATAAACATATCACTACCTACCACCGTTGCGGACTTTAAAAAAAACGAACAACCAAAAAATTATTTGGTGTGAAATCGTTATGAAACGACTTGTCCAGCCAGGATTATCAGTAACAAACTAACATCATGGCGTGATCAAGACGCTGCCATTTTGGTCAGGAAATATTTCTACAAGTTGCATGGTGCTAGTGTCATTATTATTACAATTCATTTCAGGATATTAAAAAAATTATTAACTGAATCAGAGACTTGAAAGGGCTTTTCAAAATGAAAGAAAAATAAAATAACAAAAGAAAGAATAGGAGGTTCAAAATGAAAACAGACATTATCGTTAGATTTTTTGCCCTATTGAATGAAAAAGTAATAGCAACATGATGTAGATAAAATGCAATAAATCATTTATTCAAAATTGGATGCAAACTACTTAAGTTGTATCTTTATAACAGTTAAAGCGCGTTGCCTTTATTCGGAAACTAGTATGACATGAACTCATAATCACTGTCCTGAACTCCCCCCCCCCACCCCCCATCCCCCACCCCCTATAAATTAAATTACTCATTATTATTGTGGCATTATATATCAATTATATTTTTTGACACCAGACTGCAACAAGAACATAGAACTCAATTTGCGCAATCAGATCTACAACATTGATTCGAACAAAGACGGATACTGTATCTGGAATTTTAAGGTAATGAATTTTTTATAAATAATGAAACATTTCAACATTCGTAATGACTAAAACTTGGCCAAACTTAGTGTGAAGGAGCTGTGATTTTAGTCTGGGACTAACTTGGTCAGCTCACATAAAATCTGATTTGATCAAGTCCTCGACTAAAGTCAGAGACTAAGCACTAGTCCGCGTTCATGAAAATAGGCCCAGACAACCAAACAGCATTTGAAGATTCAAATTTTAGTCTCTCATGAAAGAATCTGCTTGTCCATTTCGATCCCAAAATCCCTCATTCTCTCATGTGATGCATCGCCCAGGGATATATCTGCAATAACTTTGCACCGTTTCTACAATGGAACCAAAAAGTTGATAGATTTGCATCCATGTCATTGGATAATGGGAAAAAATTACTCTCAACTGGATAAAGAAGCGTTATCAATCATTTTGGACTGCGTAAATTCCACAAATATATATTTGGTGAGTATGTCACAGTAAAAATGGATCACAAGTTTCTTCTTGGTATGTTTGTTGAAAACAAAGCAATACGGGACCATGCATCATCTCGAATTCAGCGTTGACGTATCATCTTGAGTGCTTATGTTTATAAAATTAAACATGCCTACCCATTACAACGATGTAGGGTCGGTTACCCCCTGTATGTAAAGGAGCCCCAACATCATTCCCTGAAGACCTACATCGGGTATTCCAAATTCTCACCGACCTACCTATTACCAAGACCGACATTGCATCCGAAACATTAAATGATCCAATACTTCGGCAGATCTACAAGATTGTCGAACATGGCTATCTATTTCCCACCTACATCGTTGAAAATTTTCATCCTTACGCACATAAAGCAGAATTAAGCATCGACAATGAATGTAGAGGTTATTCGAGTTATTGTTCCCACAATGCTTTGACAGAGTATTCTCACACAAATTCATTCACTTTTGTTTAATTATACCTTTTTAAAGAATCACGTTAACAATTCACAATTAGATATATTTGCTATTGCAATTCATTATTGACTTTGTTAAATTCTGCATGACAAAGGTCATGGTTATTATTATTAATGATGCATCTCTTGTAAATCTGGTTGGAATATTGTTCTATGCTATTTCGATTGCAGTCAATTAACAATAGGTATTGAGTTATATGCATATTTTATTTTCTTAAATTTAATTTCTAATCAAGTCTATATAATTATTATAGTTAATTGAAACCATTTGAAAGCTACAGAGGGTCATTATGGGTTTTATTTATTATTATCAGATCTTGGATATTAATAACACGAGGGAAAACTAATTTCATTTTTGTTGTTGATCTTATCTCGCCTGATCTTTGCATCCCTGCTATATAATTTTTATTAAAACCTTGATTAGTTTTTTTTAAGCATTGGGAGATGTAATGTATTACATATTATTACCAGCATTATTATTGTTTATGTATTATTAGGGTTATAATTACTGTACTGCCGTGAAACATGGTAGCGGAAATTAATAAAATGAGTCTCGTCCTGTCTAAAAAAATATCAACCGGTTATTTTGTTCGTTGTGTATCAATTTACAATCCATCTCATTAAAACCAAGACTAAACCTAAACCGTAGTAATGAGGAATTGATGTAAATAAATATTCTATTTTACCAGGGTGATGGGGGCAAAGGAAGATTTATTATTACTATGAATGAATTTGATTTACACCCTTTCGACACTCTAAAGATGTCACTGTCAGATTCAGCTGGTATCTTGCACAAGTAAGTTGATAGTTTGATGAAGATGAACAATCCACTTTTAAAAAAGGAATATTCTATAAGCTTCTCATTAAAAAAAAAACAAAATAGTTGTAGTCTTTAAAATCCGTTTTCAATAGAACTTTCATCAAATGAGAGTTTGACTTATAGGTACTTATGATAGTCTCATCACTATTATTGAAACCGAAGTGGCAATTCGGACTCGAGTCTGAATAGTCTCCCTTTGCTTAATCTAAGGAAGCTGTCAGGGGAATACAACACAGGTTATGTGAGATTCTCTTTATTATCTTTGGAACGGTTTGCGGACAATGGGCAGAGATGGAACTTATAGTGATAGAAGGAGGGTTCAGAATAAATTCTGTTTTGGTGATATCAGACTAACTCCGGGCTGATACCCCTACTTCAGACTGCAGGATTGTTACTTGTCTAACACTATCACAATATGCATTATTTTCTCCTGATTTTATTTGACACTGTATAAAGTAGGCTGTGAGAAACGATCTTCATTTAGGTCAGTGTTACTTTGACTGACTTTTGTTCCCATTACACTTTGAGGAGTTTTAAAGTTTTTCTTCCGAATATTTGGACTGACTTCCAAATGATCAATGATTTTGTCTTTCCAGTCCAATAAAGCAGATTCAAGTTACCTCTTGACATTTCCAACAGCCATTCATTACTGCTAATTTCATTTGCATCAGTTTTACATAATTGTCAAGAACAAAAATATATTGAATTTAAAACACAATCAAAAACTATACTGCTACGAGCTCAGATTACTATTTCCCTGTTTGCCTTTATTGTGTGATGTTTCAGATTTTGTAACTTGTTCACTTTTGTGGTTACCATTATTTTTAATTTGTGTCAAAAATTACGGCTAGTTCATAGAACACACAGCAGGTCCAGATCAAATTTCCTGTCCATTTCACATCTGATACACAGTTGTTTGTAAATGCACATTGGAGTTTGAGTCCGAATACATATAGGAGACTATTTTGACTTGAGTCCGAATGGTACAACCTATTGAAGCTCTCACGCTTTGAAGGTGAGAGTTTGTGTATCAATAATTGTCACTGGAGAAAATGCTGGACGTTGGTCATCAGCATTGCCATTTTTGTCCATTCCAATACCACTACCTGCTCCCTTATCTGGGTAAGCTGTTTCTTAAAGAATGTGGATGCCAGCTATTTAAAAGGAGTGAATCGGTTGAGATGTGACTTTCTTGTGATTATTTTTCTTCCACTTCCACCTCTAAAAATTTCATGGAAATTGGTCTAGGTAAGGGATGATTTTCTGTAGTATTTGATAAAGCGCATTAAGAGATAAGCATGAATAGATGAAAGCGGGTTTGTTGGATATTTTAACAGAATGTGTTGGAAGTTTCAATTGAATTGATCTATCCAGTCTTATTTTTTATCATCCAAAAGTTGTCAACTCCATGACGGAAACATATGATATTCTTTTTTCCTTTTACAGTACTTTGGTTCCATCTCAATGAAACCTGCATCATTATAAATCGCTTCTCAACACAATGATACCCATCTTTTAAAAATCAGATACTCGGATGAAGAGTAATGCTCAGTTTAATGGCTGAAAATTGGACTCCTATTTGCCTATGTTATTAACTGACGAATTATGTGACCTCCATTTGGATCTCAAGACTGGCCTAAATATTATGATTATAGCTTATTTTAAAAATAGATAGGAAGAATACTGAGAGAGAGAACGGAGAGAAAACGGAGAGAGAGAGAGAGAGAGAGAGAGAGAGAGAGAGAGAGAGAGAAGGGGGAAAGGAAGAGATAAGGAATGATAGTGTGAGAGTGAGAGAAAGAGAGAAAAGAGAGAGAGGGAAAGACTGAGATAGACAAAGAGAGATATAAATTTTTGCGCATGCTTTTATTTCCATCACACAGATTTTATGAGAAGATGTACAACAAGGTCACTTACGTGTTCAATGAACATGTCAAACTGGAATTTGCGGGGGGTGCCAATTCTTACCCCACCTTGAAAGCTACGGTCAGATGGATGGCAGGTAATTGTGGGTCATTTCTATCCATATTTGAGACATTCACTCAATCTGGGTAAGCGAATGATAAAAAAGGGAATTTAAAATTGAAATGACAGAAAAAGAAAAAGAAATTAGGTATTTCACACTTACATTCTCCCTAATAAAATGACTAACTTCATCCATGTTTCATGCTTTTAGAATATATAGATTTAAATTCGATAAGTTGTAGTGGTAGCGTATTGCTATAAACACCGGCAAGTCTTATTACTGGACAGTGCAGGACGATGTGATCGCTGGTCTCTGAACCGGCCTGACATTTCCGGCAGGCATCACAATTCCCAAGTTTCCAATTGCTCATATTTGATGCAGTTCTGCCATGTCCTGTTAAAAGGTGATACCAGCTCAGATCACATCCTGTTGAAACAGCTGGAGATGAGTAGCCAGACTAAGTTCTTCCTTCTCCTGGACCCTCACATCCAACTTTATGAAAGCATCTAAATTACCCTGACAAAAAATTCATTTTGAGGCGGTGGGTCACGTAGTTGATTGATTAACCCTCAACAGTGGGAATGCAATCTAATCTGACATTTTATATCTAATTGTTTTCACCAAGAGAGCAGTACAGTAATGCAACTTTGATTTCATCCACAATAAATCCAGAGTCGTCGATATTTAAGTAATATTGCAGCTTCTGCTTAATGTTGGAAATATCAAGATATTGTCATTCTTCTCAAATCCCTGTCTGTATTGGGTAAAATTTTCTTATTAATACTTACTTGTTCTTTCTTTTCCATTTACTTTTATATTTTTTTCAGCTTACAATAGTTTTTATTATCATTTGCAACCCACTAAGCGTCCACCCAATTCCCTTTTATATCTAAATATGCTTTAATTATGGTAATACAATAGACCATTTATAGTTATATATTATCTAATATTTACTCGTAACAGATAAGGATATGTGCTATAATGTGAAAGACATGGGTTGGTCTTATAATGGTAAAGTGAGTTTTACTAAGTCGTACCAAAAATGCATGCCATGGTCTGAAGCTGTTAAATGCCCTCACAATCCAATTGCAAATGGGTAAGTAGCTTGTTCCTTTTGATAGCAACAATGTAAAAGAAAGAAATCTGAAAACGTATGTATGAAATCGTGTCCGGCAAAAAAAGAAATAAAGATAAAAGAGAAAAAAACATCCTAAAATAAAACATACCAGCATTTTCCTCTCCTCTAATGGACAGCACTGTTTAAATCTAAGAAAAGATTATTTAGGCAATATTACCGATGTCATTCTAAGATGGCGTAATGGCATTTGGGCAATGTGGAAATTTCAACCAATGGGAGAGCAGTTGTGGTCAGTTCAATTTTCTGGTCCAGTCGTCATTAAGACCCACAGAATTTAGGGCGCACTATTTAAAATTAAAGAACAAAATCTGTATATGATGACTGAGGAAATATAAATTACTTATTATTAGTTATAGTAGGTTTCCGATACAGGCCCCTTTAAGGCTCCTCTTCACCAGTCTCAATTTTTGGCTTTAAAGTTGTCATATGCCCTTTCTTGGTCTGACCAGAACTTATCAAGACGGATTTTAAACGTATTTACAGAATTCTCAGTTACAACAAATGTTGGTAAACTTAGGGCAAATTAATTTTTTTCTCAGTGATGTTTTAGAATGCTGATGGTAAATTTTCAGTGGGTGGTATCTATTTCCTGTTCTTGGAACAACATCACTTGACATCTTAATAAATCCACCTGTTTCTTTGTCATATATTCCCATCAGTATTTTGTAAATTTCTATCCTGCCCCCATTCCCCCCCCCGGCTCTCCTGTAGCTTAGTGTTGGTAGTTTCAACTTCTTCAATCTCTCCGCATAACTTAAGTTCTTCATACCAGGTAGTTATTTTGTTGCTCTTCGCTGCACTCCTTTGATTTGCTCTATCAATTTTGTAGTCAATGGTGACCTAATGGGGCTCGCAAAGTCCAGGTGGGTTTTCACAAGTGATTTATATAGTGAAGGGAAATTATTCCTATTGCAAATAGCTTGCTTGTGAGCTTTACAAATGTAACAAACTATTCATTCTTATTTTTTTGCTAATTTGATCTCATTTTCAGCCGATGAAAGACTATGTTAATTTTTTTGACAGGGTTATGGGTTTTTACAAAAGAGGGTAAAAAGAAATAGGGTAAGGTGCTTGTTGTCAAGTGAACTCCAAAGTGTTTACTTGCCAATAAGTAGGTTACCTTATATCCCATTGTGTTAGGCTCATAATGCGACTTCTTATTTTAAAGCTCTGGTGTATAAAGAAATCGAAAGAGAATACAAACCCAACCCCCAACAAGCTCACCAAAGAATAAAAGAACTATCAGGGAAAAGGAAAAGCAAAGCAGCAGGAAGTTGTATCCAAAACAAACAAGGGGAACTACTATTTGAAGAACAACATATAGAAAGCCGATGGGTAGAATACATAGGCGAACTGTACAATGATCCAAATAGAAATGAACCACCATTGAAATTCAAAGAACCATTAAGCGGACCAAACATCACCAAAAGTGAAATTGAACATGCCATGGAACGAATGAGGGATGGTAAAGCAACAGGCCCTGATGAAATATCTGTAGAGGTATTAAAAAGCCTAGGAGATCTAGCAATTGATGAACTTCACATATTATTCAACAATATATACAACACTGGGAAAATTCCAGAAGATCTCTGTAACTCTATTTTCATAGCAATACCAAAGAAAGCAGGTGCAGTCAGATGCGAAAATTTTAGAACTATAAGTTTAATAAGCCACATCAACAAAATACTGTTGCGTATAATTATCAACAGGCTAAGGAATAAGATTAACCCCGAAATCGCAGAAGAACAATATGGATTCCAACCTGACAGAGGGACAAGGAACGCAATATACCTCCTCCGTGTTTTAAGTGAAAGAGCTATACAGGTTCAGACCCCACTATACCTCTGTTTTGTCGACTACAAAAAAGCTTTTGATAGAGTACGCCACGAAGAAATACTAAAACAACTGCACTCCATTGGCGCTGATGAGAAAGACCTCAGACTCATGCAAACATTATACTACACCCAGCAGGCATCTATCAAAATCGGAAACTCTACAGGAAATTCCATTCCTATTAAGAAAGGAGTCCGTCAAGGGTGTGTTGCCTCACCAGATCTGTTTAATCTATACCAAGAAACAATCATGAGGGGCATAACTAATATGGAGGTAATAAAAGTAGGAGGTCACAACATAAATAATATAAGATACGCAGACGATACGGTACTCATTGCAACATCAGAAATCCAACTTCAAAAGATTGTTGACAAAGTGGTAGTAGATAGTGAAGCCAAGGGAATGGAAGTGAATATCACCAAAACGGAATGCATGGTAATACAGAAAACCCCCGAAAACAACAACACCTGCAATATAACGATTCACGGCGAGCAACTTACCAACGTAGAAAGTTTTAAATACCTAGGTTCAATAGTGACAACAGATGGAAGATGTAACCGAGACATACGAGCAAGAATAACTCAAGCCAAACAGGCCTTCATGGACCTGGGAAACATTTTGAAAAACAAACAGATGTCGTTCGGGATTAGATTCCGAGTCTTGAAGTGCTACGTGTGGCCAATCTTGTTATACGGATGCGAAAGCTGGACTACAAATGCAGAAACACAAAAGAACATTGAAGCTTTTGAAATGTGGTGCTTGAGAAGGATGCAGAGAATATCGTATACTGCACACAAAACGAACGAAGAAGTGCTAAAACAAACATACCAACAAAGGAAACTAATGCCCTTAATAGCGGATCGACAACTATCCTTTTTCGGACACATAGTAAGGAAAGATAAAAATGAATACCTGGTAAGTTGTGGAAAAATACCTGGTAAACGCGCCCGGGGGAGACAAAGAAAAACACTCATAGACCAACTGAAGGGCTTCACCAACCTAACAATCCAAGAGCTGTTTGAAAAAGCAAGAGACAGGGAGGAATGGAGAGAGATAATTCATGCAGTATCCGAAGCCTGGACCAGGCATGGAACCTAGAGGAGGAGGAGGTATAAAGTCAAGATAAATTTTAAGCTTTCTTTTTTTCTTTCTTTCTTTTTTGTTTGTTTGTTTTCTTTTTTTTTTTTTTTTTGTTAAAGTCTCTACAAATCTTCATCTCCACGCCTCCCCCCCCCCCCCAACCGCACCTAAAAAGAGGGGTGGGTAAAATCAATTCAAACCAAAAACAAAAGCAAAAAACGACGTTATACCAAGAAATGCATTTATATAAATTGCACATATTAGCAGGTCTGATAACTGAACGCAATTATGGGCTTGATTTAACATTCTTGTAATGAACATTTTGTTTAGTGAAATTGAGAATATTTCTATTACAACAATGAGACCATAACAATTTAAGTTATCAGACCTGTAAATACATGTATGATGCATTTAGTAATTGAAAACATGTATGTCTACGACACCCCAGAGACTTCATGGACAATCTAGACAGCAATTACTGTCGAAATCCTGACGCTGAAAAACAACCCTGGTGCTACACCCAAGATTGTAAAAAAGCCCTTTGTGATGTCTGCCTTTTAGGTATGACCTTAATCTGACACGGTTTTTTTGTTTTCGAATATTTTTCTTATTACATGTAGACAATTCAACTCTCTCCTTACCAGCCATTTTCAGGATTTTCCCTAAAACTTCACACCCAACTAACACAAAAATATTTTTTTATCACTCTGACATAATAGCAGTAAAATTCTTGACATACATAATTTCTTAAGCAAAACATGCCCTTCAACGCACTGTCCAATTTGCTTTAAGTTTTATGATGTACAAGAGAAATTTGAATAAGAAAACTATTGGTTGTATCGTAACGAATGTGACGATTTTTCTATGGGTGGTAAGGGGAGTGTTAAAAGGGAAATAAATGTTATTGATAAATGCCATTATTATTTATTCTTTTATTGATAAACTAACCCCACTGCTTTAGCTCTGCCTTAAGGGCCTCAAAAGATGTTTATCTCACACCAGTTCCTGTTCCCTAATTTGTCACTTTACCTTATGAATTCTCTTTTATACTCCTTAAGCACATTGTTTTTATATGTTGCACATATAGAGAAATACTTAAGGTTATTCCTTGACAATGAGCATTGCTCCCCTTTCCTTTTAACGGTTTTCACAGAAAAGATAACGTTTGTAAAATGGCGATTTTGTCAAGAGTATAAATATGACCAGTTGTCTCAAATCGGTGTGGTGTGGGGTAAAACTATTGCTTATAATTGAGTTTTAAGTTTAACTTATAATATTTGATGGTTAAAAAGTACAGTCATTGAAAAGAGTGAGTCTTTTTACTTAAACTGAAAAAGTTACTAACTCTGGTCATTTTTGCTATAGGCTTACACTCAATTTTCTTTATTTAATTCATTCCGAACTAACACGGGATTTATCGGGATTTATTGTTTATGGTCTGATTGATGGATTAAGGAACTAATCACATAACTGACTGTCTAAATGAACTAATATAGTAATGCATGACATTGACTCTCATGTTATTGCTATGTCCTCTAGGTAGGACTTTTGCCATGACCTTTGAACCAAGGTGCCTGTATAAAATATAATCTCTTCATCTTTTAAATGATTCATCCAGAAAATCTACATGATGTTGGTGATGATTGCCAAGAGCGCAAGAGAAGGGGCGAGTGCACAATGAAATCCATGGATTGTGCTAAAACCTGTGAATTGGACCAGTATATTAAAAGAGGTGAACAATTTTGTCAGAGATAGATACACAGAGATGGTTCATTGTCTCTCACTAAACTAAGCCAAGTGTGAAAATAAAACGTAAGCACAACTGACAGCGGGCTTGGCGAAGTTTGTGTATTTACGTTCGGCAAATGATAAATTAATCTTCAGGAAATTCATTATCACACATATTTGTCGTTAAAGTGTGTAGATAAATCATTTTTCATGTCTCTATTAACAAAATACAACCAGAAATACATCTTTTTTTTTAAAGTGAGAGAGACATTATTTAGAAGACGGAAGACCGAGTGAGAATGATTTCAGAGAGAAAAAAAAAGATTCAGCATTCATTTTTTGGGCATTCAAACTAACTAAAAGCAAATTTACTTACTAACAAAGCAAATTTACTTACTAACTATGATATTTAACCACTTCTTTTTTCACAGTTGCCACTTGCAGCAACCCACCCGATGTTCCCAATGGCATAGCTCAAGGTGAAAAACAGAACTCCTACGCAGCTGGTCACAGTATCATCTATAAGTGTAACAAAAATTCCTTTGATGTTAAAAGAACCTGTCTTTCCAGTGGTGAATGGTCTGTGGCTAACACTGCATGTTTGGGTAAGTGTCTGTGGTTAGCGTTCATGCCAATATTTATGATATAGTCATTATATTATGCTTTCAATAGCCACTATATGTTTCAACCTCAAAACTATATGCAGTGATTTATTGATGCTATACATTTCAGTAAAATACTCACAACATCTGCCCACCAAATGAAAAGTACCAACATACTAAACAAACTTGAGCATTTATATAGCTCAATATCCACATAACTTGCTCAAAGCATTTTACGAGGGATCCCTAGCCAAGAGCAACACTCAACATAAGGACGAGGCACAACACCTGTATTATTACAATATTACACTTTTTTTCCGACAGATAAAATACTGTTTACAGCCAGGTACTCATTTTCCACCTCAGTACAGAGAATGTAAGTAAATGGGCTTGTCCAACAATACACTGCTCAGAGAGGGACTCGAACCCAGGACCTATAAGCCCAATGGCCAATGTCTTACCACAAGACCAGATACCCATGCCAAATCTGTGTGACCATAAATGTTTATAGTCTGATTGATGTATTAAGGAACTAATCACCTAACTGACGGTCTAAAAAAACCTAATATAGTAATGCATGACATTGATTCCATTCTTTCAATGTGCTGAATATTGATAGAATATATGAGGCTAGGTCTAAATTTCTGTTTTATTGATTCAGAAAAGTGTGTGGAGCAGTTATGTTATAATAACAGGAAATGAAGTGAGTAGAATAGTGCCAGAAGACAAAAAGAATAGTATAAGCTTTGCGGTGATAAGGATTTGAACCCACAATCTTGCCACGAGAGGGACGCTATATAATCGATGTCACCCATCACTCCTAATAATGCAGTTTCGCAAGTAATATCTATCTTTGGTTTCTCTCGCAGGTTTAGTGTCTTTCATTGCTTCTTGAGGTCACAAGGTCAACACACAAACAACAAGAGTTTTTTGGGCGAGTGAACAGTTTAACAAATAAATTGTTTTCTCAACCCAAACATGTAACACAGAGACCATTGAGACATTGAATAAGCTCAAATTTTGGGTTAATTTTAATTCAGAAAAGTGAGTAGATAGGACACTTATATTAATTATATCAGGAAATGACGGGGGACAAAAGGGACTATCTACAATCGATGCCACTGACCACTCCTAAAAAAGTGGTTTCAAACATGTAACTAGAGTTTGAGTCCCTCTCGCAACTTCTTGAGGCATATATTCCCCCAATATTAGAGATTACTCGATGTCTCAACTGTTTCTAGATGTTTGTGTGGAGACTATAGCTCATATGCTTACTGCTAACTCTTCAACAAACGTTCATGGTATTTGTGTATTGACCTCATTACCTCCTCATTATCATCATAATTATCACAATCATCATAAGTACTATTATTATTATTATTATTATTATTTATTATTATTATTATTATTATTATTATTATTATTATTATTATTATTATTATTGTTATTATTATCATCATTATTATTATTATTATTATTTTATTATTATTATTATATTATTATTATTATTATTATTATTATTATTATTTATTATTATTATCATCATCATCATTATCATTATTTTTATCATTATCATCTTTCTTGTTATTATTCTATCACAGCTTGCCCCATTGATTTCATATACTTCCAAGGAAATTGTTATAAATATGTAGAGAGAAAAATAATTTATGAAAGTGCCGAAGAGGATTGTAAGAAGCATGATTCAAGAGTTGCTGTTCCCGAGAACCAGGCTCAAGCTTCATTCATATCTTCATTGCGGTGAGTTTCAATTATAGTGTAGTCCAGACCAGATAATTTCTTCAACAAACTTACTCGAGTTAATCCTTTGAGCTCAACACAAATCATCAATAATCAACATTTCACAATTCAGTTCTCTCCCCTGCCGTCCTCTCCTGCTCTCTCTCTCCAGACAGTTCCATGTTTACACCAGGGTTGAACAGTTCAATTTGATATAAACGTTTTTGAATCTTTTTCCATTAAAAAAACAAAGCAAGGTGTACTAAGCCCTTTGATTTGCTTTAATCGATACACATACTCAGATACTTAGCAATGTGTTTCAGCACAGGTTCAACATATCCCACTCCAGATCTATAAAATTTCACACTGAACTGTTAAATTGACAAGGAACTGTATATGAACAACTGTGGTGATTTCAAATTCTGATCTCCAAATACCAACACGAACATTCAGGACTTCCCACATGGACATTTTTATCCCCCTGACATCTACCAAAGACCTCAGAAAATCCTCATTTTACTACCCAAAACCATCTCGGATTGGAACAATTTACATCTGCACCCATTTTAGATTTATTTACAGAGCTTCTAGCTCACTGCTTAATATTCACCTCATTGTATTGTTCATGTCAAAATCTTCATGAGTGAAGGTGGACATTAAAGGAAGAATCAGATTCAGATATTATTTACTTCAAATTGTATGATGATAATAGTTTTTTTACTAATGCATATACGAATTCCACTAAGAAGACCTAATTAATGATTAATGAGTCTTCGGTCTCTCAACTTTAAAAAAAACAAAAACAATTCTTAACCAAAGACGATGCCTAATCTGTAATTGAAACATCAAAATTCTCTTCAATATTAATCAACATAAGCAAGATAACTCTTGAGGGGGAAGTAATGACACATGTAGCTATTCCTTTGGGGTTTACAAATTATAAATATGTAGAGATGTCTTAATCACACATTCTTTACTAACATCACACAGGGGCAACACAAACTGTCTGTGTGTATCGCTATCTATTGAAGAGGTTTTTGATCACCCTTTTGAAAATTGTGTAGAACTAAGACATAAAGGGACTGGATCGATCCCAGTGGTCAAGTCAAGATTACATTCTGACCCAGCATTGATTTCAATGGCTCTTAGATCTGCACAAAGTACTTTGCCATCGACTACCGTCTTGTCCAACAAATAGAACATAATTCTTATTGTCTTTTTAATGAACTGAGACAAACTCCAGCTTCATGGACCTTATGATATGGCTCCAAATGACAACTTCTCACTATGCATGCAGTGTCTTAGCTGGCTAAATTGAGCTTCTTGACGATTATATCATCAATCCATATTAAAAGCATTAAGTTCTACATTTCATCGTCCCAATTTAACCCTCTCCTTACCAATTATTTTAAAAAATCGTCACATTCGTTACGTTTACGACTAACAATTTTTACATTCAGATTTCTTGAATACATCACAAAATTTAAATATATTTTTTTTCTTGTAGTTCTGAGAAATTAGTGCTGTGATTTGCTGAACAAGATTATATATAACATGCACTTTTTCCTTTTGAGTTATTGTTTTAAAATAAATATGTTGAATTGGTATGATGTTTCGGGGAAAATAAGAAATGTGGTCGGTAAGCAGAAAATTATACACATTTGACTTGATTTAGTCACAAGTCCCAATTGTCAGAGGAAGATTTATGATCTATTGTAAAGTTTTATAATAAGTAGCTGAAATATATGTGGATTCCAACCCTACTTAGCAATGTGAAAAATTCATTCAGCATTTCCTTGTTATAGAGCAGGAATGCATTGAACATTAAAGCCATGTAAAACACTTGGGTGAAATGTGACGCACTGCCTCAATCTGGTATTATGTCAGGGTGAACCAGATTACAATAAAAATGCATTTACTCTTAAAATTGTCAGAAATATGAGATTCTACTTTCAAGTCACTTAAAAATTTATGTTCTTTCTTCTTAATGAGCCAAAACAGAAAATTTTGTACATCTCACATTTGTGGCTATAAATTCGATTTTTATTATCTAAATCCTTCTGACATATCTTTTGGCACAATTCATTTACAAATAGTGTTATATACATTTATGCCACAAGGCCATTTCCTGGTATTACTTAATTCTAAATACATGATCAATTCCAAGTGACTTAATCCACCTTTCGTTCTTTTTTTTCTTTTTTTTTCTCTTTTTCCATAACATTAATTTTTTTAATTGAAAAATTCAGATCTGTCGCCAGATTGCCTACAGATAATATATGGATTGGACTTCGGAAGGATAAAAAGAAACACAAATACATTAGGAATGACAGAATTGCATTGACATGGACTAATTGGAGAGAGCGTACGTGAAAAAAAAATTTGCTCACTGTAACCCAATGTTTCACATTTAAATGCTTTACTTTCCTCACCCCCCCCCCCCCTCTCCGTTCTTTTTTTTTAGTATAAGCAATTCTTTCCTCATCCATGTTATTGTTTTCTTTATATTCATAAAGTGTTAGTCCTAGTTTAAGAATCATTGCTTTATCATCAGTTTCTTTATACAAACTTTTTTTTGTATAGCTAAATCATGTATCTTTCTGCATGATATTTAGTAAAAGTTAAGCTTCCCTTGCTGTGAACCTGGAACAAAACTGCTTCAATGGAGCAAAAAATTTGTAATGATGAATATTCTGCACCCAACCGTTCTTCCAGGAAAACTTTAATGCACATATTAAATGTAGTATCTGGAATTACTCATCTACATTTTACCTCCTTTTACAATTTTGTGAACAGGATGTGAATTAATAATTTAACATTTAAAATGACGAGATATGTAACATTTTTGTGGGGTTTTTTTCATGTTAAGATTTACTATGTCCCCATGAACTTTATCCAAATTATTATAGTTTCGATCATAAATTAAATTCTATTTGTAGTATTGAGATTGCCCGGACATAGTTGGGAAATTAGCCGCTTCCCGTTTTATTTTAATCGGGGATATGGCCGGTAATCAACGGTAATCAACGTAAGACGGAGCCTTGTGTACGTTGCAGATGCAGGACATGCCCACACTTATTCGTGGAAAATTCCATCAAATTCCCGGATACAGTGTTGTACGTCCGACACTCATCCATCGTCATTTCCTTTTATTATATATCAGTATCATTACAACTTTGACTACGACTACTACTACCACTACTACTACTACTACTACTACTACTACTACTACTACTACTACTACTACTACTACTACTACTACTACTACTACTACTACTGCTACTGCTGTTGCTGCTACTACTACTACTACTACTACTACTACTACTACTACTACTACTACTACTACTACTACTACTACTACTACTACCACCACCACAACTCTACCATTATTGCAATCACCACCACCATATCATCATCACTTCTTCCACTACAACAAACACCAGAACCAGATCATCATCATTGCTTTTACCACTACAACCACTACCACCACATCATCACAGCACAACTGCAACCACCACCACTACATAGACATCCCTATTACAATCACAACATTATGATTATACAGTCCACTCTGGATAATTGCAACATTCCCTAAGAAATGGTATTAATTCTGTGTAAAAGTCACTGGTTAATTGCAACAAACTTCGGTTAATCACGACATATTTTTGAGCTCAAAAAGTGGCAAATTCAAGGAATCAATCAAACAAAATCTCATGCTTAAATTTCATCGTGGGTAAAATCATGACAGGTTGAAGAATCGGCAGTGGGCGGGGTTTAATGCTACAGTAATGTTTCACCACTCTATTAGACACAAAAGAGGATGGGGCATTGCAGTATAGGTTTGTGAGGTCATCTGTGACCATTAGATAGGATGCAAGGGGGTTGGGCATAATATATACAACGGTTAGACAATGACAGTTGTAAGGAGAGACTGAGCGATATCATGAGATTGACAACTGTGCCTTGTGATCAATGGGTTTAGTGAGAGCTTATCATCTCTCATCACAGCTTATCTCTTTGAACCTTACAAATGTTGAGATCAAAAGAATGGAAATTAATCCAATCTGAATAAGATGTAGACTTGTATAAAAGCTGCTTTTGCTGGGTGGGTTCTTTGATCTCCCACGGTAGGCAGGAGGTCATGCTGTGTGTTATATCCCCTTATATCTGTTTTCCGAGTTGCTTTCTGCCTATGTCTTGGAATGGGATAACTTAGTTTTGATCTAGTCCTAGCCCTGGCTGGAGTCATTGACTGGGAAGGAAACATACAAATGTATAGTTATAGTTTTGAAAGATGATATTTTTTTCTTGTAAATAATCTCTCTGTTATGTATTATTTGTTATGCATTCTGTTTTGGATGTGTTCTGTAAACATTTGAGTGTATTCCTCTTAGCGGGACCATGTGCTGTTCTCTAGATGAGACTTAAAGGTGATCTCAAACTTACATTGATGGTATGCTCTTGGTATCTATATCTGCTCCCTATTTGAACCAATTCCCCATTGTCTTACTGTTTCTTGGGTCCTTTGATTCAAATTGATGGTATGCTCTTGGTATCTATATCTGCTCCCTATTTGAACCAATTCCCCATTGTCTTACTGTTTCTTGGGTCCTTTGATTGTATATCTACAATAATTTAACTATTCCATTTTCTTCAACTTACTGGCGCTGATATGACCTAAATGTGTCGAAAGCACTGTAAAACCCTTAAAATCAAACAAACAAGATGCTTTTGCTTGTCAAAATTTACACATGGCTGCCATATGGTTTTTGCTTCAATCAAATTGCTCAGTCTGTGGTGGAATACGAACAATGTTTACAACAACTGGTTTAAGTTTACCATAATATTTGGTATAAAGTGATCAGTTAATTTACAACAAGTGGTAGTAAAAGCAGTTGATTTATTGACGCCTATATTTCACTAAAACCTAAAGTTTGTTGATTTGCATAAATATGCATTTTAGCATCCAATACACTTTAAATGTTATCAGATATGATTCACACTTTCACTATTTGCTACAAATATTGTGTTAATTAAACATAAAATTAAATCAACATCTATGATAAGAAGGTATTCAATCAGAAAAATAATCTTGATCTGATTCTGATTATATTTTCCAAGCAAGCTTTTATAACGGGTTGGGTTCAAGAGAAAGAAGCATACTTCATCTTTAGGTGTGTTTATCTTGTCAAAGTAAACAGGTAGGAATATTCTCTAGTATTTATTGGTTCAATTTACTACTACAACTACTATTTTTACTTAAAGAAAAGTAATATGCAATCTCATACAGTTTAGCCGATCTCCCTAATTTTTATCTTAAAACTCCCTGGTTGGCAGTTATCCATTTCTAAATTATTTCATTTATTTTACAATTGTTCTTGTGTCAGTTATAAGTCAGTTGGATTCTTTATTTATTTTGTCAGTTCTAAAGTTTTTATCTAATTGGGGCAAGTTTTATTTCATAACGTTTCAAATGTGCTGCAACTAAACTTGATTATTTAGCAACATTTGAACCAGTCTCTGTCATCTTAAACTTGTTAGTATAGTAGCAGTAATTAAAATAGGCTGAATTTTATATGTTTCAAATCGATGAAAAGTCTCGATGATGAATTACAAATGTGTGCGCAGGTGCATTTTTAAAACGTATTTGGTCGACTTCATGCTACACTTGGCTCTTAAGTTGCTAGGTAGGATTATTCCTCTTAAGGTAGGATTTTTCAGTCCGAGATTTTGCTGGACAACCCTGTTAATGATTTATTTGTAATTTATCAGTTATTCTATTAATAGTTTTACACTGATAACATTATCATTTGTTACTTTTATCATTATCATCGTGATCATCATCATGATCATCATCATCATCATCATCATCATCATCATCATCATCAATGCTACCATGCCCACTACTGCCACCACATCATCATAATTACTATCACATCATCAATTACACATCATCATCTACTGCACATCATCAATCCCAAACACCACAACAATGGAATTTTGACATTTTCCCCGTTATACTACATATATCATTGTGACGACAACAATGAAACGTGTTTTTAATTTGTTGTAAATCAAAAGTGCCATATACTATGCTAGAGAAATTTTGGGCGGCACTTTGTATCCTTGATCTGGGTGGAACCACGTTTCCCTCTGAAACCATGATTTTCAATTCCCACGTATGTACTATTTTTAGGTATTGGGGTGCATTTATGCGACATATTATCCCTAAAAGGTATTATATCAGGGTGAACTAAAAATGGCTGAAATGTAAGCTTTTATTGTTTGCCATTGTAAAAAAAAAAAACCCTATAATATTTGTCTCAACAATATTTATGAAATGTAACCAAACAAAGGCTAATAATGTCTGGAGGCGAATGACACTCTCAAAGGTCAGAACTTGATATCACTAAAAGAAGAGTATATGGGGTTTTGAGAGCATGCTTGAATGAAATAAAAGTTTCTTTAAACTTGCATAGACTTTCATGAATACACGGATCAGAATCAAAAGCTCTGTAACTTGACATAATATACGTAGTACCTCCTAGGGTACTCCTCTTTGGGATTTTTGATAGCTCAGTTGGTAGATCACTCACCTCACAAGTGTAAGGATTGATGTCAATCCCTGGTGCAGTTTGGCCGAGGTACTTTGCGATAGACTAGTATCCTATACTAAGAGTAGCAAGCAATTACTATTGCATGTTTACCGCGAGAGAAACCAGAATAAATTCCAGCTCCTTGAGCCTTCTGGCTCTTGGACTACTCTACTTGATATCTCAAATGGTACTTTATGTTAATGTGTTAACAAATGTAGGTCACTTCTGTCTTTCATTATTAATAAAGGTAAAAATTAATTATATCCATTGAATATGCATAAAACACTTTACAAAGGGTCTCAAGCAAACCGCAGCCCTTAGCACCTTTTAATGGCTTTTTTTTTTGACAGATAATGCTGTTACCAGTCAGGTAATCATAATACACCTTATCTCATCGAGAGAACGTGAGCGAAAAGCCTTTTCCAATGACTCAACTTTGCACCGCTCAGAGCGTTACATATACCAGGGACCTCCCTGTTGTAAAGAAAGTGTCTTACCAAAGACTACATAGTGGCTAGTAAAGCTTTTCAATTTGCTATTTGATAGGAAGTTTTAATATTTTTAATTTGATGGAATTTATCTATTATGTATGCAGATAAGCTAATTTCCCAAAGGGACGACTGTGTTCTCCAATATTATGAGGATGCTCTGTGGAAAGACGACTGGTGCAAAAACAAATATATGAACTATGTTTGCCAACGGAAAGCTGACGGTAAATATAGGATTTATTATTCTTTTTTTATTCCTATACCTCATCTTTCTCTTTAACCTCCTCCTTCTTCTTCTACGTTTCGTCAACGTTACCATTGCCATTGTCATCATCATCATCATCATCATCATCATCATCATCATCATCATCATCATCATCATCATCATCATTATTATGTTCATCATTTTTGTTGTAATCCTCACTAAGACATCATAATTTTCACCAGCATCAATTATATAATTCTATATATTTGTATCAATATCATTATCACTGTTATCATTATTGATGTTTTAATCAGAAAACCCGGATTGCACAGATTATATCGACGACTGTGAAAATCGCATATCTCTGACAGGGAAACAAACGTGTGATCAAGAGTCCCGCCTTTCGACCCTTTGTCGTAAGACATGTGGTTTCTGTCCAAGAGGTTAGACTTTTGTCATAGTCCTTTACTAAATAAACTCAAATATGAAACCTGCTGCCTCAAACTGGTAAAATGCTGAATCCGATGCAAAAAGAAAAAAAAAAGAATTATTTTTTTTTGTTTTTGAAACTTAATGAATCAGTATTGATTCTTCCTATTGAAACATCTATAATATACTAACCCAAGTTCTATACTGTTGGCTATAAATTCTAGTTTCAGTATTTAAGTACTCCTGAAGTAACACTATTTATAGAAAGTGGGTGATTTATAAACCTTTTGTAATGTGGAGCAAAATTAAGAACGAAGTGGCTATTTGTCGTACGACGACAATATGAAAAACTACCACCTTTCACTATTGTATTCCCAACACTCTTTTGTGTTGGAGCTATTGTAAACAAAATGGCGTTTTCTGTAAAACGCCGTAAAATCCTTAAAATAAAACAATGGAAAATTCCTTGAAGGAGGTTATTCTGTACGATGATTCATCATGTTCATCAGATTGCTTCAGCAATAGAGAACACAAAGGTCGGATCAGTTTTTTGTAGCTGTTTAAAATGAATAAATGATAGTCTTATTTACTGCATGTTTACGACGATATTTGCAGTACAACCTTTCTTGTTATTCATTTGAGCTTTATATAAAATTGTTGTTCATCAAAATAATGTTCTGTTAGTGGTAATATCGGGTGGTCAGTAAGGGATAAGACTTTGGTCGAGAGGAGAACGATGGAAAAGAATGTGGTTGGTAAGGGAAAAATGTATCACATATCTAACACCTCTGGAACATGGATAATATTTTTGCCGGGGAAAAGTCATTGACAACTCAAACCTACCACCATGTCTTATTTTGCGACATTGCTCTTTGAAACCGGTATTATTTATGGTGCTTGTTTTGGTCTGATTATCACCCTTGTCCTCCTAAGGCATGACAAGGCTCTTAGCGGACGGTAGGGAACAGTACAACTCTAAACGAAAGAGTAAATTTTAGAAGAAAATATTATTATTATTATTATTATTATTATTATTATTATTATTATTATTATTATTATTATATTATTTTATTATTATTATTATTTATATTATTTTATTATTATTATTATTATTTATTATTATTATTATTATTATATATTATTATTATTATTATTATTATTATATTATTATTTTATTATTATTATTATTTATTATTATTATTATTATTATTATTATTATTATTATTATTATTTTATTATTATTATTATTATTATTATTATTATTATTATTATTATTATTATTATTATTATTATTATTGTCATGATTATATTATTCCAACACCTGTAAAGAAAATTGTAGCAACATAAAGAAATTTTATTGTCTCCATAATTAGAAAGTAATTGGGGGATGCCAAATTTGTGGTCCCTATCAAAAATAAATATATCATTTAAACTAAAAAAAATCAAATTCATAGTCCTCCTAGCCAAACAGGCCGATTCCTCTTATTAAACAGAACGTAAAATTTTCACCTTGTCTTCTCCTCTCTTCTCTTCACATCTTGTCCCTTCGTTTGTATCTCTCATTTGATTCCCCACGTGTGTATGAAGTCACTAGAATGGATACGGGATGAGTGAAACATTTTATGACCAAATACTTCACTGATAATTTGTTTCTGCCATTTGAAAGGCGACAGGTTAGTAAAGGTATGCAATGTCTGACTTCATGTTCTCCATGTGCTGGAGATGGACAAACTCTGGACAATAACCAAAACCCCATGATTTGGCGGGAATAGTCATGTAATCTATGTATACATGTTACGTTGTTGAAGGAGCTGCACTCTTTTTTCCCTCCTATCTCTACCACTTGCACAATTTGAGTTGGACACCCTCGATAAGTGTCTTTTTTCTTCTTTACAAATGATTGTCAGATTATAATTCTTTTTTAAACAAATTATTAGTTAATTTCATATCCTACAGTATTGAGTGAATGCATTTGCAATCTTATACAGTCCCTTGATTACAAGTACGGAAGCACACAGGACTGTCATCTAAGCATTGTGGCCTGTTTGCATGAGTTGGTTGTGATTTGGGATTTTCATTTACTAGTTGAAACCACCAGGCCTTGAGAAATGTTCACGAATAAGTTGTACTTATAATGGTCTTCCTCTGTGTGGTGTCCGGGATCTCTCAACAGAGAGGATGCAAAAATAGCCCACCGCCAAGCTAGCATGCCCCGTAAAGGCAGCTAATGGTTAGCACCCATTCTTTAAAATTGCTACAGATACACAGATGGACAAATCAAATCCTATTTTTAGCTTGGGTGACAGAAGAGTTTCTGCAATAACAGAATTTATGAAGGACCACAGACAACGCCGAAAGGACTGCTACCCGCTGAAGTCTTCGCCAACCAAGCATTTTCGAATTGCATTGTGGAACATTCGCACCATGTATGAAGCAGGAAAAAGCTCTCAAGTTGTGACAGAGATGAGAAAATACAGGTTACATATACCTGGATTAAGCGAAACCCACTAGATACAATCCAGATAGAAACACGTCAAGTCTGGAGAGAAGATTTTGTTTGCAAGAATAGGGGATAGGATTCAGATACAAGGTGTAGAAATAATACTAAGTAAGTTTGCCTAGAAAGCACAGAGATGATGGGAACAACATTGTCACATTACTGTAGAACGAGCTTAAGTCTCAAGGGGATATTAGCTTTAGGTGAGTTGTTACTTTTCAAACGTCTTGCCATGCTAGCTTGTGTTGACAACGCCTCTCAGTCGTCATATGAATACTACTCTCCATGGTTATATAAACCCATGGCAGGCTGCAAAACGTCAATTGCTATTCTTCGCACAATGCAGGGTTGATTGTGTGAAATATGTTCGGGGCCCGAAAATAGCAAAGGCATAGTGCAGGTTGCTGTACAGTGGAACTCAAACGTGACGTCAGTCCTTCTGTATGGATGTGAAACTTGGAATGCATTGCAGAAGTGTATAAGGAGGTTACATATTTTCGTAAACAGGTGTATGCAAGAGCTACTCAGGATAAAATGGATGAATAGGATTAAGAATCAAGAAGTATGGAACACAGAAGAAACCAGTTGGAGATGAAATAGGAAGAAGACGATGGAAGTGGATTTGAACACACCCTTAGAAAGGATGACTCAACTTTCTCAAAGAATGTATTGGACTGGAACTCTCTGAGCATAAGATCAAGGGGTAGGCCACAGTGAACACGAAGAAGGGTTAAAGGAGCTTATATGCAGAGAAGTGATAAGACAGAGAACAAGATTTTTAAAAAGTTAGCTCAATATAAAAAGGAGTGGAAACTGTTTTGTCTGTGGCCTTTACCCTGACCCATGGTGAAAAAGTCAATGATGATGATGATAATGGTATTCACTGTGTTGGACATAACTAAGGGACAGAATCTATGACAAACGTATTCCTTTAATATTGATATGTACTGACAAAAAACACTTCGCTACACACTTTTTTTCAATATTGAAATGTTTCTACTTCAAAATACCGATGAAGTCATTTTACTCCCAACTTGTCCTGATACAGTACTTACTGAATTCTAGCTCTCCAAAATCCAGGATGTTCTGCAATAAGGCACGCTGAAGCTTGGTTTCTAAATTTTGTCTACATAATATGCTGTTACCTCCCATAAGCATTTTTATAAGCACCAGATCAGATTATGGCAGTTTTGGATTCCATCACGCATTTTGGCTTCTCCTAAGAACATCCTAGAATCATGCAAGCACTGTACTTGAAAAAAGCCGCAGATATTAAAAAATTCTGACAAATTAATAAACAGGGGTGAGGGGATCATCTTAGTTTATTGATATATGAACTAGACATTTTCTAGTTCCAGCTCCGTAAGAAGTTATATATTCAAAGTATCGATTTCTGTTTCTAGCACCAAAACAATTTATGTCCTTCCCTCCTATTAAAATTAGAAAGAAGGGGGGAAAATTGATTAGCCCAATTCACATATTCCTGACTACAAAATCTTTTCTTTTCGTCTAAATCTTCCTGATATAATTATATAATTTTAAAGCAACACGTCACATTTTTATATTGTACAGAAATCTAAATTTTCTATTCCTCAGACTGTGATCATACTGTCGACTTCAGCCAATCAAGGAAATCTTATCAGATTGACGTGGATAGAAGAACACGTTCTAGCAGATACTGCACATGGCAGTTCAATGTAATTATTAATATATATATATAATGCGATCGAAAATGTGTATATAATGATAATAATAATACATGACATTTATATCGTGCATTTTCATCACTGTGTGATGCTCAATGGATGTTACAGATATATATACAAAAGTTACATATATAAAATGTATACCACAATGAGATCAATACCAGTGTATGCAATATCGGATCAGTATCATGAAAATGTAACGGTAAAAAGTTAGTGCTTCAACAATTATTTAAACCTGTCAATACATTTTGCTTCTCTTCTCCAAAGAAGGGGCCTAATGTGTATAAAGGAATGACCAACTCTCGTAAAATGTATAATTATAATTATTTCTAAAAGTAAGCTTCGTTTTTTTTCAGTTGAGGATCATAAATTCCTAACATATATTTCTAACATGCTTTTAATGGAGTCAGGTGTTTATCATTTAGGCTTTTAAAAGAAAACAGAGCAATTTTAAAAAGGATTCTTTCTTTGACAGGCAGCCAGTGCAGCTCATACAGAAAAGACAGGAGGGTGCCATTCTCTTTTGTCTTGTTACTAATTCAGCTGCACTATTCTGTACGGCCTGCAGGCTAGAGAGTTTATCATGGATTATGTACATGCACACAAAAACCTTGTGGAATGAACTATTCAACTAAGGCTCTAACATCCAAGGGTGAAATGAGGACCAACACATTATTAAAAATTGCAAAAAACTGGCTACTCAATGCCAAACCACAACTCAATGGACCTTAAAACTTTGAAATCAAGAGGCCACATAAGCACTAATCTGAGATATGAATAGTTTGAGATTTTAAACTTTTTAACCAGACTGTTATTTTTCTTGGTTTGTTTTAATTCATTTATCTAAGAGTGTTTATATTTACACAAACACACACACACACACACGCGCGCGCGCGCGCGCACAAACATATTATATATATATATATATATATATATATATATATTATATATATATATATATGTTTGTTGGTGGGTACTTGAAGGTACGAGCGTGCTCGATAATATTGGTTGGAGCATATAAAATAAATAAGGACACTCACATTTTCCTGTCGATACAATTGTTTCAATGGGTTTCCATATCGTCAGTCAACAATAGATCTGCAGTGTACTTTTCAATTGAGTTCGACGTTGTTTTACGAGAGTGCTCTGGTTAGACCATATAAAATAAGTAAGAGCACTCATATTATTATCATTATTATTATTATTATTATTATTATTATTATTATTATTATTATATTATTATTATTATTATTATTATTATTATTATTATTATTATTATTATTATATTATTATTATTATATAGTATATTATTAGTAGTAGTAGTAGTAGTATGTATAGTAGTAGTAGTAGTAGTAGTAGTAGTAGTAGTAGTAGTAGTAGTATATATATATATTATATATTATATATATTATTATATATTATTATTATTATTATTATTATTATTATTATTATTATTATTATTATTATTATTATATTATTATTATTATCACTATTATTAGAACTAGTATCCACCAATACCCCCGTCCCCCATTTTCCACTACATTCCACAACACATCACACACACACACACACACACAATGAGAACACACTACAACACGTCACAACATAATAACACTAATCACCGCCCAATCAATAACATGCACAAGAGAGAAAAAGGACGAAAATAAACAACATCGAACTCAATTGAAAAGTACACGACGGATCTTTTGTCGACTGATAATATGGAAACCCATTGAAACGATTGTATGGACAGAAAAATGTGAGTGTCCTTACTTATTTTATAATATATTATTGTATATGTAATCCGTTTTAAATCCCATCCATTCAGGCACCTAAATCCACAAAAGGACTCTTCCATGTTCAATTTGATGAGTTTGAAGTAAAGTCTAATAATGAAGATTGTGTGGACTCAGTAGAAGTCAAGGATTCAGTTTATGCATACCCTCATGAGTAAGTTTATTCTAGTAAATGAAAACTAATGCTGGACTCAGTAAAAGTCAAGGATTCAGTTTATGCATATCCTCATGAGTAAGTTTATTCTAGTAAATGAAATCTAATGCTCAAATCCGGCGTCATTTCGAGGCAAACCAGATTATAGAAAATGAATTTAAAGCTAAAATAACCAGGCAGATATAACATTTTTCATTTTTGCTTTTGAAGCTTTTACAGCTTTTCTTCTCAATAAGGATTCAATCTTCACTATTTAGACAGTTGTCCCAACATGATGCCGTTTAAGGGAGCTCAATACTAAAAATTTTAAAAATCCTTATGTGGGACTATTTGCTAACACAAATGACGTTTGCACCTCAGGTATCTTGTAAAAAAAATTGGGTAAAAAACACAAATTGAAAATCTCTTCGTTGCCTGGGAAATGGTGGCCATATTGGAAAATAAACAAGTTTTTAGGACTCCACCATTTTATGAATTGTTCCTTGATTTTTATTTTTAAAGTTTTTATATAAATGTTAAGAATCGTTGTAAATAGCTGGTTACTTAATTTTATAAACATTTATTCTCAAATGCTTTAAAAATATGTTTTTCCCAAAACGATTCAAATAGAAACAAAACCAAAATCGCCAGCTATTTGTATTAACATATTAGTTATTTTGGTGCCGAATTTCAAAGTTCTAGCATTAATATCAAAAATTTGGTCAAGTCACAAAAAATATTTATGGTGATTAGATAACAGTTTTGAGAAAAACACAATATTTATCAGATTTTGACCCCTCGAACGTTGGGTAGGAGCTCTGAATTGCATTTGTTACCGTCGCTTCCAAAGATATATTATTTTCACCCAAACTGACCCCATTTTCACGCTTAAAGGAGATGGGTCACAAATAGAATGAAATAACATAAAAATTAAATAAAATCCCTTTTATTTTAACCCTCGTTGAAATTTTTTAAAGGGTCCATCTCAAAGAAAGACTGAGATAACCCAGGTGTGAGCCACAGTGTAACGCAAAAAAAGAAAAATAGTTGTATGGCTAAGTTTCTTGCTTAAGGGAAAAAAATCAGATGCCGAAACTGGGGCTCAAGTTTTGGAATCTCAGATGGAAATACAATGCCTTATCCACTCGGCTATCTGACACTCACTTTAGCTATTAATATTGTGTGAACAAAATTAAAGGTATAAAATGACAAATGTGTACTTTAAAGATGTGTTTACTCGACCATTTTGTTCTGACATGGCAGTTTTTTGCATCGCTTGCGGCCACAAAATATCGCAAAGTATCACTGATTAACATTGCAGTCGCAAAGTCTGCAATTTTTTTTGCAAATTTTCGAGATTTTGCAAAGGAAAAAAAAAAGATGACTTTTTTCTTTTACTTTGATAGCTCGTGTAGAAGGTGAAAGAAAATTAATCAAGAGTAGTTTCCTTTTTACTATCTCATTCTCTGCCTTTTTGCTGGTGCTGGTTTCTGGGACATGTGTGGAGAAGAGACGGAATAGAAAAGTTGGTAACATCTGGGATGATTGAAGGAAAGAGAGATTGAGGAAGACAAAGAATGACATATCTAAATAACCTAAGAATGGCCAATTGGGATTTTAAAAACAACACAGATTTCATGCGCACCGCAGAGGATCGTGATTCGTGGAAACAGCTGACCAGCAACGTGCTCAAGACCACAAGCCATGATGGAAGATGAGGGTGGAACATGATGATAAAAATATAATTTTAAGTTTAAGTGATAACTTTTTAGTTAAAATAGATGCCTTCACTGGTATTTTGTTTCATAAGCTACAAGGAACGTAAATTTCAAAATTATTATTATTTTTTCTTGAAACTAAATTGTTTTATTTTAAATCAAATTGTCTTTATTTAGTTCCTTCTGACATAATACCTTACTGACGCAGTTGGTTACATTTGTTGTAACCTAGGTGCACACATTTACAGGCGTGATAACAAAACTAGTTATGGGCTTGATTTAACATTGTTGTAATAACTTATATTTTGCATTGGTTTGAGAGTATTTCCATTACAAAAATGCGCCCGTAGCAATTTGAGTTATCAGACCTACAGATAAGTACAATTTAACTTCTACTCAATTTGTGTAATGACGTTTGAATAGTTTAACCGTATGTGATCAATTATTTACTATTTTTCACCAGATACTACTGCAATTATAACAAGCTTGAAAACAGAGTACAAATGATAGACGGCAATTCAATGTTTATCAGGTTCAGAACATTATCAAAATCCGATTCCCGTATCAAGGCAACTGTCAGGTGGATAGATGGTAAGTTTGTCTCTTTAATATATTGAATTTAGAGACTCTAACCGTGCAAGTGCAATGTGCAGTAAAATTATATGTTTCAGCTTATATTAAAGCCCAACTTCCTCTCCTACCCTTTTGACCAACAACGACTAACTACAATGCCGTTACTTGATGGGAATAGTCATCTATATCATTTTCATTTCGAAGTTTTATTACAGAAGCCACACTTTTTTTCTTTTTTGTTTATTTTGTTTTTTTTCGTGTGTGTTTTTTTTTTCAAAATCACATCTCTGGCACTTATATGATTAAATTCGGATGCCCTTGATTATAAAATGTTTACCCACAGTGTTATTAACATGCTGTAATAGCTTAAAAATAAATATTTATCATTTTGGACAAAATTATAAATGTATCGTATGTGACTCATCATCTCAAATCAGTATTAGTATTATGTTGGATGATTCCAAAGCTTAAATATTAAATCTAGGGTAAGGAATATAAGACTTTGTTCACGTTTATTTGGTTGACTGAAGAGAAATAACTTTGTTCTTTTTTAAAGCAAAAGCTAAGTATTCATTTTTCTGAACATTTTGATTTTCAAACCAGCTTCTAGCAGCTGGTGTATCCCCAACATAATTACCATTTTATATGATAGGTTATATCTGTACAATTTTCCATAGTAGTTTAATCGCTCATTCAGCATATTATAGAGATAATATTTTAAAGTTAGGAGATCTTCAAAACTTCCTTCTCTGATATGTCGGTGAAAAATTGATTTTAAAAACATTTAATATTTTTGCTTACTGCCAGAGTCCATAGACAAGGGTATTCAAATCAGTTCACTAAATCTTTAACGAATTGTACAAGTTATATAAAACTCGTGAAAATTCGGGTTATACAGTTTTAAAGGAAACTTAAAGAGAATTTTAATAGTAGTTTGAAAGGAATTGGTTTACTTATTAGCATGACAGTGAGTATAATTTGTTATATAAGTTGAATAAATTATGTTCTTAAAATATTCAAACATTATACTTCTATCAGTAAATAGATTTTTATAAAAATTCACCTGTCCTTTTTTGGACCTTGAAAAAAATAGGTGACTTACCACCCCAGATTGGTATTATTTTGGGATTCATGTGGATGCTGGAAGGGGATTTATAAGTTAACATAATCAGAATTTGGATTTTTAGCTTTTTTTCACTTTCATAACTTTGATTGCCTATCATCAAACAGAGAAAGAAACCCAATCTAAGTTTCATCATGAAAAACACGACCACTAAATGAACGTTGACAGTCTATTATAGGCAATATATTTTATACAATAACACAAGCCCAACTACTTTCGACTTCTCAAGCATAATACTATAAAGATTTAAAAAATCACTCATACTCATATATCAAGGATCACATTCTGAGCTATTTGAAATCATCAACTTGTAGATGAATATTTGCAGTTGCTATAGTATTGGCAGCCATATTTATAAGAATGAAAACTATTTTATATGCTCTGTAAAGGCCAAAAAGTCACGACAACAACTGCTTATTTAGTTATCTTATATATTTTTGTGAATAATATATTTTTTAAAATTTGACATTGAAAAAATTAAAAGCCTTATTTTTTAACTTACAAACACCAACAGAGAAACCGAAAGTAATTTTTTTCTTTCTAATTTTTACCCGTGTCTGTGTGTCTTTTATCGATTTAGCTTTTTTTGCCCAAGTTACTGATCTTAAAGATATTGAGATAGTGTTTTGAGCATAATGTCTAACCCATGAAAACAACAACTATAGTGTTTATTGCCGAATGACGATACAGTACAGAGCCGATATATTGACAACTGTCATTTCGTCATCATGCTTATATCGACATGACATCAAAGTCCCATTTTGTTTCACGATATAACATTATTAATTATTTTTCGCCTATATCGACAACAATTTTACCACAAGACGGTTATATCAACATATGAACCATTGATACCGGCAATAATTTGTTTTTAAAACATTATAAAGGCCAAGATATCCTGCAGTGAAATAAAACACAGCAATGAAGATTCAATGAGATCCCGCTGTGATGTAATATAATAGTCAAAGAAAAACCAAGATTATTGTTTAATAACATCCTGTGAATCGTCATTGATCAGAATCGTGATGCCAACCGTCACTAGTGTGTTTTGCCGTTTTGTTCATGCACATCCAGGGAGGTCATCTGAGGCCTCCGCGCATGGCTTGTCCACCAAAATGGTCTCGTGACAGTTAGCCGATGGACTTTTTGCCCTTGTGATTTCACTTAAACAGTCCCATAACAAGAAGGCGGTAATCCATTGAAGGTGCTGTTGGATGAATACCAACCATTTTTGAGGCAGAAGGTCACATATGTCATTTAGTCCATCCAAATTGTATATCAAGTTAAAACTCTGTGCCATTTGTTTTTCTAATTGTTCCAAAGTTTTCTTCCTTAAAATGACTGAAAATATGTGACCTGTGTCTCAAAACAGAATTATGCCGGGCTGAGTCTGACCCCAAAAAGTGGATTTAGAAGTAAAATCTAATGAAATAATAATTTATGAGTTATTGCAATATCCAAAGTGTATATACTCTCCATGATAAAGCACAGGACGTAACCCCAAATTTCATGTTTGTTTATATAAATTGACGTTCTAGCACCTCGCTCATCCCGACATAATAGCCTTTCCGCTTTGATTCTGCAAGTCACATTTACTCTGAAATTAACACATTACCGTATGGCCATAAATGAACATTTTTCACATCACCTTCCCCTAGTATATTTATTTAGAGTTCAATAGGTAATTGAGCAAGAGAACACTCACCTCCGAGTCAGTTATCAGTTTAAACACAGCTTGTCTTATGTAATATATAATACAGCCAATGAAGGGAATTGAATCTGGTATATTCGTGGTACAAAGCAGGGCTGCCAGATGGCTACGTGTTTGGCCAAAATTGGCCACAAAGACAATCGAATTGTTAAAGATCATAATAACGTTTTTAAAAACATGTGATAACAATAGTATTCCTAGTCTATTCGATTTTTTTATTACAAAAACCAATGAGTTGTGCCATGATGTCCCCACTCAATAGGACAAATTGATCACCCTTTTATCAAAGTTTATATTAGTTAATTAGAATTGCATTTCTCTCTCTTTCTAGTCATTAGCTTTCTGTTTTCTTTGTGCAGCTGACAGCATGTGCTATAATATCAAGGACAAAGGTCGATCATACAATGGTGATGTGAATTATTCTTCAGACTTTGAGATATGTGAACCGTGGGCAAAAAAGCAACATTGCAATCTTCACCCATTCAATTATGTTGCGGGGTAAGTTTATATTGGTCCATTTTTTCACATTCAGTTGCATCAACAACTATTCTTTAACATAATCATGAATTAACGCTCGATTATAAGACCGATAAGTAATATCTAGCTTATTATTTTATAATGAATTAAGTAGATAAATGGAGTTATTTATTTCTTGATTTTTTTCCTTCAAGTCCTGTGGGACATGTCACGTACAACTTATTTCTCATCTACTGTGATTATTTTACTGACTAGTATCAGTCCAATAAATGGTGAAAGACACAGACATGCCTGTATATAAATCCAATATAGTTATACATAAACGCCTTGTGAAACTTTGATCTTTTAAAAATTTACTCATGTTCGAGTTTACAAAAATTTTCACAATGCACATTGAATTATGAAAACGATATAAGTAAGATAAATAAAATACCAATAGACCCAAACAAAAAATCTGTCGAAAAATAGTACTATGTATACATAATATGCGTCTCCTTCCATGTGAATGGCTTAGTCGGATGGGTTAGATTTCTGTCTCAGAAGGCTTAAAATTGGCGCTGTGGATTCGATTCCTATCTGTGCCACTTGTTTTAATTTCATTTTTGGACTTCTCTCTACACAATGTTGCAAATGATAAATGTCCCACCCGTTTTCGTTTTTCTTTTACTCTTTTTTTGTTCTGAATATCAAGATTAAATTTTGCTTCATTTGTTTGATTGTTTTGGGTTGTTTTTTTTTTGGTCAATCGCTTATCTATGTATGTGACATTAAGTGTGTTTCTTTTCCAAGTGTAATAATATATATATATATATATATATATATATATATATATATATATATATATATATATATATATATAATGATAATGAATAATGTGGTTGACAGTCAGTCACAACACCAATGAGAACAATCCGCTGACTTAGTTTACACCAAAAAAAAATTAAATTAAATTTTTTTAAAACAAACCAAAAAAAAAAAGACTATATTGTTCTAAAATAAATAAATAAATAAAACTTAGCTTAATCATTCTAGAATTACTGGAACAAAAACTAGAGTTGTTGAAATGATAGATAAAATCTTGTCTTTAAGTTGGCAAAGAGTATCATAGACATAACGACTAAATACAGGGAATATTCTTAATTGCTTAATGCATAGCAACGCACAAAGGCTGAGTTACTGGCAAAAATATTTTTCACAGATTGATATACAAGTAAATTGCAAGCCTTTCTTAAATTAAGGGTAATTCTATTACCCGTTTAATTAACTTATTATTTAGAATATCTGCTAGGACACAATTATAAGTCCTTATTTGCAATCATTTTGCTGTCACTTCGGACATATCATAGCTGATGTCTCAAAAGATTAGCCTAAGTCTAGGTTAATTTGCAAAATACAGTAGTATGATAATTAAAATAGACGAGTGCCTGTTCCTGATAACCTTGTTTCTCTGAAAATACTGTGATTTCTCCATCTATTCAACTAAACCGATGTCATTAACATATAAAGAGTTACCTCCCTTATCTACAAAAAAAAAACATTTTTTAAAAGACTTGGACTATAAATAGTAAAGTGATTTAACATTTAAAATTAAAATTATATTTTAAAAATTATAATCTTTATCAAAATATGTATTATTTGTCAATTTGATTAGCATTATATAAATTATTTACTAATAAATTAAATTCCAATTTTAAAATTAAAAACTACTAAATTTTCTGACACTGTCTCTTACATATCTTATCATAAGAATAGATAAAGTCAAAAGTAGTCTGTGCATGATCTTATATGAAAATACATTTGATGTTTCCAGTCAGGTGGGAGCTAGAATCCAGGTGTTCCGTGTACCTTTTGGTGAATACGAGAAACGGCTCAAGTGACTGACCGTTCTTTTCTCAGTACTTGTAATGATGGAAAATGTATTTGTCGGTAATCTTAATGGAGAAATAAACAAAGGAATACATTTCAATAACATATCCAAGCGAAGAAATTACGCATTTGTAACATTTGATTACAAATCCTCTTCTGAGAAACTCGTCCAAAATATTTAACGGTTATAATTTGGAAGGTTGCATCATGCAACTAGAGGCATCAAATGGGAAAAGAGGATGACGATCAAGCAAGCTACAAAGTCCGCAGTATACCCATTCAATGTACAAGAGACCAGATTGCGGAGCTTTTCAATGCAACTTCTAATGGAATGAAAAAAGTGGAGCAAGGGAATATAGCTGGTGTTGTTAATATCACTCTTAACAGTCCTGATGATGCTGAATGTTTAACACAGTTGAACTACACCTGTTTCTTATTTGAACCAATTTCCCTATGTCTTCCCTTTTCTTGGATGCTTTATTGTAATTCTATAACTTTTTACTTTCCATTTTCTTCCTTTTTACTGGCGCTGATGTGACTTTAATGTGTTGCAAGCGCCGGAAAAACCTTAAAAACAACACAAAACAGTTGAATGAATACAGATTTGAAGAAACTTCCAGCTGAAGGCAGAGTTTTTAAGAAGTCCAAAGAGATCATCAAGATTCAATTCTACTCGTCATTCAAGTTTTGCACATAAATTTCCTTTTAGAATTCTGGTTGGCAGTGATTATGTTGCTGTGATAATTGGAAAACAAGGGAAAGCCATCAAAGATTACTTCATTTACGAGGGCCAGGGTTGATATTCATAGACATGGAACTCTTGTTCCAGACACAATAGTAACGATCAAGGGTTCACCTGAAATCTGTTCTTCCGCCTGTCTTGACATAATGAAGGTTGTGCGTCACGATTCCGAAACACTAAACAGAAGGGACATTCCATTACGATAGTTGTGTCCAAACAATATATGTGGACAAATAATTGGCAGACAAGACAAAGTGATCAAAGAATGTATGGATCACTCCAATGCTAACATTGTGTTTCAACTACGACTCAGCATTTCCTGGCATGAATCAGGTCATATCCATTTCACAATTTATCATATGATATCTGTTGGAACAGCTTTGAACTTGATTAATTGTACAGGAAATTTTTAATTCCCTAGTTCAATTTGGTGAAGATATTTACTGTTAAGTATTTATGATATTTTACATTAAACTTGTGATTAGGAAACTACATAGCATTGTCATTATGATTTAAAATAATACTTATATTCATTACAGAAAACCATACAAGAATTTGGTAACCCACCTTGATGGAAGCAAATGCCGCAATCCAGACAACAGCGAGCGACCATGGTGCTACGTTAGCAATTGTCAGAGAAGGTTTTGTGATGTCTGCCATATAGGTAATGTCATACATCTTACATTATTTACTTGAGGCTTGAAATTGAAAATGAACTTTCTACATGGAGGATGAACTCAATGATATTGGTTTTGGGCGTGGTCATTATGACAGTGATGATGATGACAAATTTGTTATGGAAGTTATGTAATGAAAATGATGGTGATTAGGGTGATCCTGATAATGATGAATTTTGATGTTGAAGATACATTATGTACATAGATTATGATGATGACAACGATGAACACAATGGTGGTGATGATGATGATGATGATGATGTGTGGCTCTGTGTCTGACCTTTGTTATGGAAGTTATGTAATGAAAATGATGGTGATTATGGTGATCCTGATGATGATGAATTTTGATGTTGAAGATACATATATACATAGATGATGATGATGATGACAACGATGAACAATGGTGATGATGATGATGATGATGATGATGTGCCTGGCCTTTTCACATAAGTCAAGGAATATAAAACTGGCAGTGGCTAGATTCTGATTTTGTATCCTTGGGTAAGATACTTTACACACATTACCCCACCTAACTCAACTGTTAGTATTGACCTTGTTTTAGGCAGTAAAGGATATTGTAAAAGTATTAGTACAAAAAAGAAGCTTAACGTGCTACAGGTACTATATGCAATGACAATATGCAGTTCCATATGGTCTGCGGGTAATATATGTAACATTATAAAAACAATGAGCATGGAAAATGCATGGAAATACACCATATAAATGTCCATACTATTATTGTTTTTTAAAGATTGATTTTCATTTCTGCTGATGACGATGGTGATGGAGATGCTATCAAGGAATATTTATTGTGTTGAATATCCTCTAAAAGAAGAAGAAGAAGGAGAATAAATACTACTAACTAATAATAATAATAATAATAATAATAATAATAATAATAATATATAATAATAATAATAAATAATAATAATATAATAATAATAATAATAATAATAATAATAATAATAATAATAATAATAATAATAATAATAACAATAATAACAATAATACAGTACAATCCGGATATACGCACCACCTTGGGATCAGCTAAAATGTTGCGATTAACCGAAGTTCCAATTAACCCAATTTGAGTTTCTTGTCCACTATTGCAAAATTTTACACATATATGGTAAACTCCAACCAGTTGTTAGAAACATTTTTCTTAGTCTACCAAACACTGAGCAATTTGATTGAAATAAAAACTATATGGCAGCCCTGTGTAGATTTTGACAGGCAAAAGTCAACATCTTATTCAGATTGGATTAACTTTCACTCTTTTGTTCTGAACATTTGTAAGAGTAAAAGAGATTAGCCTTGATAAGAGACAGTAAGCTCTCACTAAACTCTTTGGTCACAATGCACAGTTGTCAATTCCAAAGCAAATGATATCACCCAGTTTCTCTTTACAACTATCATTGTCTACCTGTTGTCAAGACTATGCCCAGCCCCTCGCCTCCTATTTAATGGCCACAGATGACATTACAAACTCATACTGCAATAGTCTCGCCCTCTTTTATCTGTAATAAAGTGGTGACACACTAATGTAGCATTAAATCCTGCTCACTCTCGATTCTTCAATCTGTCACGATTTCATCCATGATAAAATCGAATCATATTTTGTTTGCTTGATTTCTTGAATTTGCCACTTTTTGAGAGCGAACATGTGTTGCAATTAACCCGTGACTTTAATGTAGAATTAACTCCATGTCTTGGGAAAATGTTGCGATTAACCGAGTTGCGATTATCCAGAGTGGACTGTAATAATAATAATAATAATAATAATAATAATAATAATAATAATAATAATAATAATAATAATAATAACGGTAATAAAAATAGTACTAATAATACTAATACTAATAATAGTAATAGTAATAATGATAATAATAACAATGATTGTAATAATAATAATAATAATAATAACAATAATAATAATAAGAATAATCATCATCATCATCATCATTTATACTCCATTTACAACCAGCTCTAAGTGTGTAGTGGGATAAAAGTAAAGTGAGATGTCTTTATCAAGGATGTTTTTGTCTTTGCACACAGCCGTGATAATTTGATTATGTGTCTGAGCTTCTAGTCTTGATATTTCTGATCCAAATTGTTAAGGGGTGGTTCGGGTCTAAATATTAGGAAAATCCTTCGAAAAATTGATTTTGAGATTTTGGTGGAAAATGGCATTTTATTATCTTAGAAATAATATAATTGAAGTCCAAATCCTTAAAGTAGTCTATAAAGGCACGACAAAAACAGTCGAAAATGGTACAGGTAGTAAGAAAAGTGTGAAAAACGGAAAGCTATTTTGCTATTTCTCAATATGTCATTTTTCTAAGGGTATGGTGTCAAACGTTTCTCAGAATCTATTCAATGAAATTGTCTGAAAAGTTCCACAGTTATCACAGAGATAATGTATTATGTCACCATAGAAAGATTCTTTTGATAAGATATGTGAATCTTGAATTATAATCCTAATTCTGAATTTTTAACATCAATTTTGTCATAACATTTTGATTCTCAACTTTGTAATATTCTAAAAAAATTCCATAAGTTAACGTCGTAAAATCTCTCTATGGTGACACACTATGGTACAATGTTGACAAGAGGGAAGAATATGGAGGTCAATCCTTCATTAGTTTTTGTGGAACGTTTGCCACAAGATTGTTATATTTTTTTATGTCAGACCCCCAAATTAGGTCGCAAAATGGGTATCGACACAGATAATTAAAATTTTTCATCATAAATGTTGTTCTTTAACCTATAATCACGATATAGAATGATTAAAACCGCCCAAAGTTGGTAATTAAACATTTTTTGAAAAAGACCCAAACCGCCCCTTAAATGTATTTACGCAATGTATATAATTTTGGAAGGTTATTTGTGTTTGTTTGAATTAATAAAATGCCATCTATTTAGTTGCTTTTCTGACTTGTTATACTTACATCTAAAATCCAAACAAGGACTTTGATTGACCGGGTAAAGCGCATGTTTAAACAGATTTTGTATTTAAATCTTAGTGCGCAGAGCAAAAGACCACAGCACATGTTCTGTAGGGGTGTTAAAGAAGCAATTCTCAGGTAAAACAAATGAACATTTACAGCAGTTATTAGAAAAAAAACTACATCATCACTTTCGTATGTAATATGTATTTTTCTTTCTCAGATATGTGACCCATTGCCTCAAAAGAGTATTGCGGAGTGTCGATTTAGTTGTTAAAAACGGATTTCCTTGTCAAAAGTATAAAACTTGGGTTAGTTTTATAAGTTTTACAGAAGACAAAAGACGCAGTTTCCTATGAATTACCGAATGCTGTTGAAAAGTTTTTGATCTACCTTTATTTTTTTCTATACAGAATCACCTTATGATACTTGGGGTTACTGTGCAAGATTCAAGTCTGAGGGTAGATGCAGCAGTGAGCCAGAAAATGCTATTAAAAGATGTGCTGCTACGTGCAATGCAGTGTCATCATCTCAACCTAACGTCAAAGGTAATAATTGTTAAATGCAGTTCAATATAAATATCATATATGGTATCAATCTCATTTTGTATAAAAAGATAAATAAACTTAGTTTCCTAATCACAGGTTTATTGTAAAATATCATAAATACTTAACAGTTGTAGGTAAATGCGGCTATGTGGTCTAGTGGCATGACACTAGCTTTCGGATCGGAAGGTCCTGGGTTCGAGCCTCGCGCTCGGCGCATAGTTGAGGCCTTGGAAAAGGCTCTTTACTCACATTCTCTCACCGTACTCAGGTGTAAAATGAGTACGGGCCGTTAACAGCGTTGTCTCTGTCCCAAAAATTGTAATATCGCCTAACAGGCGTCATGTCCCGTCCTACATGTTAAATGTTGCTGTTGACCAGGGACCCTTGTAAAGCGCTTTGAGCACATTTAGTGGATATTGCGCTAAATAAAAGCTCAATTTAATTTGAATCTTAAATATCTTCACCAAATTGAACTATGGAATTTCAAATTTCCTGTAAAATTAATCAAGTTCAAAACTGTTCCAACAAATATCATATGATAATTTGTTAAATGGATATGACCTGATTCATGCTGTGCTTACAATGATAATGGTTTTTTAAAAATTAAATATCCTATTTATAAACGTCTGTAGTCTAAAAAATGTCTATATTTAGACACAAAGGGGCGTAATCAATCAACTACTATCTTGCAATTAATGCAAGCTTAAAGGGGGGTTCCCATGCACAATTTATAGGCCATGAGATGTAATCTGTATATTTTATTTCCGGGTGAGAAGCTTTTTTTCATATTGACGTTTAAATAAACTTCATTCACTAAAAATCCGATGTTGACAGTAATAGAATTGTAATTTCTTTATGATATGTGTGTTTTGATTCAGTCGAATAAGTAATAATAGACACAAAGGGGCGTAATCAATCAACTACTATCTTGCAATTAATGCAAACTTAAAGGGGGGTTCCCATGCACAATTTATAGGCCATGAGATGTAATCTGTATATTTTATTTCCGGGTGAGAAGCTTTTTTTCATATTGACGTTTAAATTCATTCATTAAAAATCCGATGTTGACAGTAATAGAATTGTAATTTCTTTATGATATGTGTGTTTTGATTCAGTCGAATAAGTAATAATAATCTAAAATACAAAGAATCGAATAGAATTTTTCATTTTCAAATGAAAAGACAGTCTTTGTCACTTGACATTGTACAGATATATAAAAGTAAATAAGGCTCCCATAGCAACATCAACCTATCACCTTGGCGTTTAAAATATAAAGATGCTTTAAATATTCATAAATATATCTAAAGCAAATATCATTTGGTATTTCAACATTTTATAGTATAAATAATACTCAATTGCTCGAAATAAGAAATAATTTCTGAAATCTAACGTAAAACACAATAAACCATTCGCAGCATCGTTGTCACTTTATATGATTCCCCAAGTTTTGGTCTGATAAAACCTTAAACAATATCTAATCTGTTTTTTTTTACTCCTACACATGGCAAGGGCCTTTTGATGTTTTAAAAAAATCTCTTTGTAACAAATTATACATGACATTTTGACATCCATTCCAATAACATACTGTTCATTCAACCCTCCTTTAATGCTTTTTATCTCTAAAGTATCAGATGTTAGATGTGGACACCCTACACCTGTAAGAAATGCTGTTCTTTCCAGCCCTAAACAAAACACATACAAAGTGGGAGATACAGTCACCTACAAATGTTCAAGAAGTTCCTCTGTTGAGGTGTCCAGAACCTGCATGACTAGTGGGAAATGGTCACCAGCTAATACTCCTTGTTTAGGTGAGTGAAAGTTATAAATTAATTTTACTGTATCCCTTTGGTTTTTTGGGAAAATCTGATTTTACTATCTATATCGAAATCGGAAAATTTTTATGAGTCATCCCTATGACCATTTGTGAAAAAAATAACGTAGGTTTTCAAGAATTATTTTTTTCTCTGGCAATCATCCAATTTGACTAAAATTAGATTTTGAAGTGTAATGATGTACTGAATACAATAATTATTTTAAAAGTCAAATCGATAAAAGTGAGAACCAATCTATTCTTTAAAAATATACGATTGGGGATCAACATTGCTCTGTACAGTCAAATTGAATTAGTATCATCAAGCACAGAACTACTGGCAAATCTAAAAATTATAATATTATATTCACATTCATACATACGAGTAACTTGGAAACATTTTTTAAAAATTGAGGATGATTTGATTACTTGTTGACTGATATGAATATTAAGGATAATCTGCAGAAACGTAAAGCTTAGGCTTTTACTATGACCAATCAAAACATGGGATTAGTTCTCCAGATACGTCATAATTTTTCTCCATCGTCTCATTTCATTTTTACATTATCATCATCATTCATCATGACTTGTGCTCTTGAGCACGTTGCCGGACAGCTGTCTCCACGAATCACGGTCCTCTGCGGTGCGCATGAAATCTATGTTGCTTTTAAAATCAGATTTAGCCATTCTTAGGTTATTTAGATATGCCATGCTTTGTCTCCCTCTAGCTCTCTTTCATTCGATCATCCCAGATGTTACCAACTTTTCTATTCCAACTTTTTTCCACACATGTCCTAGAAACTGTAACTGCCTCTTTCTGATGGTGTCGATCAACATTATTCCCTTTCTCACCTTCTCCAACACTTCCTCGTTCGTATACCTGTCTGTCCATGATAGCCTCAACATTCTTCTATACATCCACATCTCAAATGCTTCTAACCTCCTCGTACATTCTTTGTCAAGCGTCCACGTTTCACAACCATATAAAAGGGTACTTATACTTTCATTCTGGTCTTTAACTTAAGGTTGTTGTTTGACACAACTGGTTGCATTTTATGGAACACGTTTTTTGTTATTGCTATTCTTTGATTTATATTGTCTGTGTCACGTGCGTCATGGGTAATGCTAGTGCCTAAATATTTAAATTTCTTTACTAAAAGAAGACTAAAACAATCTAACACCAAACAATTCTACCAGTCAATACAAGATCTAAGTGGAAAACGCCCAGCCATGGCAATAAAATGCTTTAAAGACGCAAACGGTAATATACTTATCGACAACAACGAAATTTCGGAACACTGGGCATTATACATAAAAAAATCTTTACGCGGATGAAAAAAGTGGGACGTGGTCAGATAAAGAAATCTCTACTCTGAACACGGGTCCCCAGATTATGCGAGAAGAAGAAGACGCTGCTTGCAAAGAGATGAAAAGGGGGAAAGCGGGAGGCCAAGATAGTTTCTCAATAGATTTGATTGACGACCTCGACGATCTGGGAATAGACATTCTGACAGAAGCCTTTTATGTCATGTAATAATCTTGTTATTGTGGTATCTTGTTATTTGGGTTGCAGGGGGTACATACAATAATGAAGCCTCTTTGTAGTTTTCTTCAAGTTACGTGTAGTTTTTAATGAGGAAGGTGTAATATAGTCGATGGAGTAAATGAGAGAGATTTGATAGGGAGGATGTATGGAGTTGTTCTGAGAGGTTTGGTGGCGAGATATTTCTTGATAATAAGGTGTAGTTTTTGTTGTTGAGAATGAGATGTGTGTAGTTCCCAGTGCCGCTATTTTGGCAGGCAGCGTGGCAGGCTTCTTGAGGCTTGGGACGAATGAAGAGGGAGTGATAGAACAAAACAAGATCTTATTTTGCGCAAGAGATATGCTGAGTTTTTCTCTCGCGCAATGCTCAGGGTCGTGATTGGTTCTAAGGAAGGGGCGACACTGTCAAATAAAGAAACAGAAATAACACACTATTAAATCTTACTATCTAATAGTTTTATTTCAATTAGGATTGCCCCCGACGTGAGTCGGGAGGCGAATGACCAATGCATGTTATATAATGGAATAGAAAATGAAGATTGGCACTCAGCCCTCAACGTAAGTCGAGTGGCGATACGGCCAATGCATGTTATATAATGGAATAGAAAATGAAGATTGGCACTCAGCCCTCAACGTAAGTCGAGTGGCGATACGGCCAATGCATGTTATATAATGGAATAGAAAATGAAGATTGGCACTCAGCCCTCAACGTAAGTCGAGTGGCGATACGGCCAATGCATGTTATATAATGGAATAGAAAATGAAGATTGGCACTCAGCCCTCAACGTAAGTCGAGTGGCGATACGGCCAATGCATGTTATATAATGGAATAGAAAATGAAGATTGGCACTCAGCCCTCAACGTAAGTCGAGTGGCGATACGGCCAATGCATGTTATATAATGGAATAGAAAATGAAGATTGGCACTCAGCCCTCAACGTAAGTCGAGTGGCGATACGGCCAAAATTAGTAATATAATGATAATCGAATGTATCAATAAAACATGAATATTTACCAAGTGAGATAATGGCATCGAATATGCCAACATCATTAAGCATAAAAGCATAAGATATAAATCACTACCAACAATCTCAGAAGTTTGGTATAATTCTATGATGCAGGGCATCATCAGGACATTATACAGCTATAACGATTAATGACCAAGAAAGCTTGACAGACAGACCGATAACTGAGCATACAGCTAGTCAGACAATAGGTACTTATGCCTATATGTGTATCAGGTGACAGGCATATAGATAGTTGAATAGATTATTAGGTAGATTGATATGTAGCCAACTGTAATCTCATACTAAGTAATTGAAAAGGTAAATATATAAAGATGGGTACATATGTGCATAGGCAGACAGATTAGTAAGTATACAGATAGATAGGTCCGTAGGTCGGTCGGTAGATGGATGGATGGATAGATAGATAGATAGATAGATAGATAGATAGATAGATAGATAGATAGATAGATAGATAGATACAGAGAGATATAGATGGATAGATGGAAGGGATGTGACAGTGACAGGATAACTATACCAACAACATTAGAGTAGGCCGATATTGTTTACAAATCACCAGTAATAAAGATCGTGGTAAGTTTGTAATCGTGATAAACAGATTATTGCTAGCACTCATGTAATCAATTAATTAGACTAAGTATTTTCCTCATGACAGATACAAGTTATACTGGCACGTATTCGATTTACTGTCATTACACAAAGGCATTAACAATCCACGGAAATGATATGAATAAAATAAGAAATCTCGATGTCAATAATTAAAACAATAAATGCAACAGCAACAACAACAATAATAATAATAATAATAATAATAATAATAATAATAATAATAATAATAATAATAATAATAATAATAATAATAATAATAATAATAATAATAATAATAATGCTTATGACAATGTTAATAATAAAAGTTCAACATACCTGTCAAATAAAGAAACAGAAATAACACACTATTAAATCTTACTATCTAATAGTTTTATTTCAATTAGGATTGCCCCCGACGTGAGTCGGGAGGCGAATGACGTTGAAGCGAGGTGCGCCACTGGTTTTATCCTTTCTCCCCACTTAAGTGCGACGGCGCGCAGCATACCGCAAGACGAATAGAAGGAGACCATAACAGAAAGTGCTATTTAAAAAAATACAAGAAGTATGAAACCATCATACTACATACTTCCCCCTCAAGACAAAAAATCGTCCCCGATTTTCTTAATAAACTATAAGCAACTAATCCCAGATAAAGAGGAAAATATACATAAAAGATAATAATATAATAGCAATTAATAAAATAGCAATTATCGTAATGCCCATGCAATCATGTATGAGCGCTCAACATGTCCGCTCCACCTTCAGCAGTAATGAGAGGTGGCACTTTGCCTGACACCTGTGCCACCAAGGCCTGAAGCCTAACAGCCCTCGCTGTGACTGCTTCATTCTCTACCTGCGACGCGATGGCAATCTTTTGCAAGAGATCGGAAGAAGGCAAAATATTACCATAAAGTCGATCAAGACTTTGAATGATCGCGTCGCAGGTCACTTCCTCCCCCATCTGAAGAATGAGGTCGGCCGGTAGCCCTTTTAGAGAGCGTCTCATGGCCGCCACAAGGATGCGTTCCGAGAACATATGAGAGCACTGGAGGTCTTTAACCTCCAGTTTCCACTGCAAAAAGGAACAATGAGAAGGGGACCCGTCATCCCCGGAAAAGGTGGAAAGTCGTGGAGCGTCAGCTCTAACGGCTGAGACATTGACAGGTTGCTCCGTTTTCTTTGTTTCCTGCACTGCATTGAGCAATTCCATTCTTTGCTCATTCGACAGAGCAGCGATGCCGTCGATCAAATTCTGAATCAACTCAGCCATATTACTAGAGCGTTGGAGATAGATAGACAGATAGATAGATAGATAGATAGATAGATAGATAGATAGATAGATAGATAGAGAGAGAGAGAGAGGAAGAGAGAGAGAGAGAGAGAGAGCGATAGAGAGGGGGGGGGGGGACAGGTAGTGAGACAGAGAGAGAGAGAAGGGGGGGGGGGGCGGGGGAGTTGTAAGCACTGCAAAAGTGATTAACAATATGTGATGAGTAAGTGACGGGGAAGAGGGAGGGGAGGGAGGGAGGAGGGGGATGAGGGGCGCGTAGAATGGTGAATGTCAGTACACAGTAAAATAAAATTAAGAAATGAACAGCCAAAAGGGGAGAAAATCGGAATGCGGAATTCCAACTAAGCCCCTAAACAAAGAAATGCATTTTCAAAAGTCACACTTCGTCTCTAACAAAAGAACAACCAAGTCCTGTCTGAAATTGATAGCAGGCAGGAGAAAAGGGGAGACAGAAGGGCTTGTTTCCGGATTTACTTGGAATCCAATACTTGAGATATCTGATAAAAGCAAAAAGAGGAGTTGTTGAATGTCTGACACCTAACCCAGTCAGCGAGTCTTAGTGTGCGCAATCAACCAGAAAGTATGACCTAACATTAACAACTGTCTTCCAAAAGAAGGAAAGATGGAAACGTATTATTATTTCCATTTACTTGGAGGTTACGTTCTACTGATCATAACATACAAAATGATAAGTGTTCTGAGCACTCATGCTGTGAGTGAAGTGCTTGACACACGCAAACATATGTTATAAATTTCATGATACTGCCCACAGACCAGAAAGGTACAAGTCAAAATAAACATAAACAAAATCACTATAAAATTTGCGTGCATGGACAAAGTGTCAAGAACAAATAAATGGAGCTGTTATAAAATGAGCATAGTGAAAACATGTAACGGAAGATAGAAAAAATACAAATTAAAAATTCATAATAATAAAAGCAAACAAACGAGGTAAATATTCACGTGGAGAGGGGACGAGGAGGTACTCGAGGTGGTGGGGGGGGGGATGGAAATATAAGTAAATAATTTACACCAAATATGTCTCACCACTCGGTTGATCAGACCGGGCAGCGAAACAAAAGGCAAAAGAAATGAAATACAATGACACGTTAAAACACACAACAAAAAATGAAAGGAAATATAAAATAAAATTATCAGGCCTGATGTAAAGAATGTTTCTAAACATAATATTTTCACTGTTAAGAGAAAATACGATTAACACCGCACATCAGATCATTCACTTCATTTCTTTGTCTCAGCGTGGGTTGTCATCACTGTTATCTAGGGTTGTCATCGATCCCTCTCTTGGTTGCTATGCAGCCAACATCGCTATCATCTATTGCACAGTCAAAGCGGTCCTTATTTTCAAAGTGTCGGGCCTTCCCATACGCTGGGCGCCAATGTAATAATCTTGTTTTTGTAATAATCTTGTTTTTGTGGTATCTTGTTATTTGGGTTGCAGGGGGTACATACAATAATGAAGCCTCTTTGTAGTTTTCTTCAAGTTACGTGTAGTTTTTAATGAGGAAGGTGTAATATAGTCGATGGAGTAAATGAGAGAGATTTGATAGGGAGGATGTATGGAGTTGTTCTGAGAGGTTTGGTGGCGAGATATTTCTTGATAATAAGGTGTAGTTTTGTTGTTGAGAATGAGATGTGTGTAGTTCCCAGTGCCGCTATTTTGGCAGGCAGCGTGGCAGGCTTCTTGAGGCTTGGGACGAATGAAGAGGGAGTGATAGAACAAAACAAGATCTTATTTTGCGCAAGAGATATGCTGAGTTTTTCTCTCGCGCAATGCTCAGGGTCGTGATTGGTTCTAAGGAAGGGGCGACACTGTCAAATAAAGAAACAGAAATAACACACTATTAAATCTTACTATCTAATAGTTTTATTTCAATTAGGATTGCCCCCGACGTGAGTCGGGAGGCGAATGACCAATGCATGTTATATAATGGAATAGAAAATGAAGATTGGCACTCAGCCCTCAACGTAAGTCGAGTGGCGATACGGCCAATGCATGTTATATAATGGAATAGAAAATGAAGATTGGCACTCAGCCCTCAACGTAAGTCGAGTGGCGATACGGCCAATGCATGTTATATAATGGAATAGAAAATGAAGATTGGCACTCAGCCCTCAACGTAAGTCGAGTGGCGATACGGCCAATGCATGTTATATAATGGAATAGAAAATGAAGATTGGCACTCAGCCCTCAACGTAAGTCGAGTGGCGATACGGCCAATGCATGTTATATAATGGAATAGAAAATGAAGATTGGCACTCAGCCCTCAACGTAAGTCGAGTGGCGATACGGCCAATGCATGTTATATAATGGAATAGAAAATGAAGATTGGCACTCAGCCCTCAACGTAAGTCGAGTGGCGATACGGCCAAAATTAGTAATATAATGATAATCGAATGTATCAATAAAACATGAATATTTACCAAGTGAGATAATGGCATCGAATATGCCAACATCATTAAGCATAAAAGCATAAGATATAAATCACTACCAACAATCTCAGAAGTTTGGTATAATTCTATGATGCAGGGCATCATCAGGACATTATACAGCTATAACGATTAATGACCAAGAAAGCTTGACAGACAGACCGATAACTGAGCATACAGCTAGTCAGACAATAGGTACTTATGCCTATATGTGTATCAGGTGACAGGCATATAGATAGTTGAATAGATTATTAGGTAGATTGATATGTAGCCAACTGTAATCTCATACTAAGTAATTGAAAAGGTAAATATATAAAGATGGGTACATATGTGCATAGGCAGACAGATTAGTAAGTATACAGATAGATAGGTCCGTAGGTCGGTCGGTAGATGGATGGATGGATAGATAGATAGATAGATAGATAGATAGATAGATAGATAGATAGATAGATAGATAGATAGATAGATAGATAGATACAGAGAGATATAGATGGATAGATGGAAGGGATGTGACAGTGACAGGATAACTATACCAACAACATTAGAGTAGGCCGATATTATTTACAAATCACCAGTAATAAAGATCGTGGTAAGTTTGTAATCGTGATAAACAGATTATTGCTAGCACTCATGTAATCAATTAATTAGACTAAGTATTTTCCTCATGACAGATACAAGTTATACTGGCACGTATTCGATTTACTGTCATTACACAAAGGCATTAACAATCCACGGAAATGATATGAATAAAATAAGAAATCTCGATGTCAATAATTAAAACAATAAATGCAACAGCAACAATAATAATAATAATAATAATAATAATAATAATAATGCTTATGACAATGTTAATAATAAAAGTTCAACATACCTGTCAAATAAAGAAACAGAAATAACACACTATTAAATCTTACTATCTAATAGTTTTATTTCAATTAGGATTGCCCCCGACGTGAGTCGGGAGGCGAATGACGTTGAAGCGAGGTGCGCCACTGGTTTTATCCTTTCTCCCCACTTAAGTGCGACGGCGCGCAGCATACCGCAAGACGAATAGAAGGAGACCATAACAGAAAGTGCTATTTAAAAAAATACAAGAAGTATGAAACCATCATACTACAGTCATATACGAAAAGGATGAACTGTCTAATATTTTAAAACAATCGTATTCATTACCATAACCAAAAAGCACGGAACTATTGGCTATGACCAACACAGAACAATCAGCATAATGAGCCAGGCCACAAAAATTATATCAAGAATACTTACGAACAGAAGCAAGATCTCTCTAGAGATAAGTGTCGAGCAGTTTGGTTTTGTTAAAGAAAAGGGTACGGTAAATGAAATCTTTACATTGAAAACATTTATGCAACGGTCAATCAAAAAATAAAAATCACTTTATCTATGCTTCATTGATTAATCCAAAGCATTTGATTCAGTACAACGCGAAATGCTCTTCAACATCTTAGAAAAGATCGTTGTAGACAGTAAAGATTTCGATTTGTGAAAAACTTATACTGGAATCAAACAGCGTGTATCAAACTTCTTAAACATCGAGAAAGGTGTAAGACAAGGTTGCGTCTTATCACCGGACCTTTTTAACATATATCGTGAAATAATATTCAAAGAAATTGAAGATATGAAAGGCGTTGTCGTTGGAAGGCATAATGTGAATAGCATAAGATAAGTAGATATACTGGTGTGCAAAAATGAAGAGAGGGGCTTGAAACTGAATGTTAAGAATACGAAATGCACGGTGGTCTCAAAAAATGACAACAACACGACCTTCCACTTGTCAAACAACGAAGGGAACACCAAACAAGTTAAGAAATTTAAACATTTAGGCAATATCATTACCCATGACGCACGTGACATAGAGTTACATTATAACAACTAAAAAAGTCATAAAAATAAAATAAAAACCGTTGTAGTTATTTTAACACCAAGTTTAACCATTCATTTATTTTATTCCGTGATAAAACTTTGATTTTTCCCTTTTTCATGCAATAGGAAAGGCATTTAGTATCATGCAATACTAAAATTTTTGCATATTAATGATATGTACAAGATGGCCACGATTGTCATGTGACTCAATTTGCATATCTAATTATTTCAATTTGTAGCTTAATTATCTGTCTGGCCATCCTGAAAGTTTCATCGATTTATCTCTCCTAATTACAAAGTAATCATTTTTTAACGGAAACTACACAGATTTCCTTACTTTTTCCCAAACTGCTTAGCACTGGGGATTACATAAATGGCCCAAGGAATCAGCAGGTTAAGGGTAAACAAACCCAGATACCAAATCATTGCTGGGTGGACAGAGAAGGGGAAAGGGAAAGGGGGGGGGGGGGATAAAAACTATTTTGACTGTACTGAGGACGAATACAGGTCCCTGTACTTGTGTGGTCTGTGCTCAACCACTGAGCTATCTGAACACCAAAGTTGTGATAATTGCCACCATTTTCACTTTACTTGACTTTGATGCAAGACAAGATATAGCACGGAAAAGGTCATTGACGCATTAATGAAAATTATTATTTAAGATTTATGACATTTGTTATGTTTGTTAGAAGTTTTTTCTCTCACTCTCTCATTAATTTGTTATGTTGGTTAGATGTTGTTTTTTCTCTTTCTCTCTCTCCCTCTCTCCCTTAGCTTGCCCTGATGGATGGGCCCAATTCAAAGATAAATGTTACCGCTATTTCAAACAGTATTTGGAGTTCTCAGAAGCTGAAAAAGTGTGCAAAAAATACTCTGCCACAATTGCTATGCCAAAATCAAATAGCGAGAAACATTTTATTTCCTCTAGGTGGTCTATTGGGTATGTAGTTTACATTATATCTTTTTTATTTATAAATATGTTTTGTATCATGAGAAAAAATATAGGATTGTAGTATAGAAGAGAGGAGAATGTTACCATCACTGTTAATGAAAGTTTTTTCGCTGGTATTAGTGCTTTTATTAATGGAAGCAATTACAATGAGCATGACAAAAATGTAATGATGATGATGCTGATGATGATGGAGATGATGGTAGTTAACTGGTGATGCTGCTAAATCTCACATTGACACGGATCTAAGTGAGTTTTAATAATGATAATACATAGCATTTGTGTACTGTATAACCGTGATACAGTCATCCTTTATGCGCTTCACATTTACAAGTATGTCAATCTATATAGCACTCACACATACACATACATACACACACACACGAACACATACACACACGCACACATATAAACAGACATTTAAAAGAAGAGAACATCGATAATCAAACAAATGTGAAACATTGATAGAAACTTACAAATAATATGTCTTTGTAAAAATGTCATATTTTAGTTTTTATTTAAAATCCTGTGCATATGACTCTCCAGAAATGGCCTTGGGAAGGTCGTTCCATATCTGAAGACCATGTGTTAAAAACGTCTCCCACAATAAAATAAGTATTTAAATTTAATTAGAGCGGAGTGTTTTCAGGTGAAGACCATAGCATTCTAGATGGAGATGAGACATTTGTAAATTCGTTAAGACAGCTAGGCGATAAACCATTATGACATTTGCTAGCGCTAAACCATTAAGGCAGCAGCCTCTTATGGTTCACACTATTATGTTATGACGATCGACCCAACCAGCAATGTCCGGTCCGCATTCGTGCACCGTCGCAAACCCGCCTTGTAGCATCGTCATAACACACCTTTCGACTATATGCTCTGCCGTCTCGGGTTCTTGCCCACAGCGTGGACATATTGGACAGGAAGTTAGACCCCACCGATGTAACGCACTTGCCGTTAGGCAGCTCCTCGACCGAAGCCGATTCGCAGCTACCCAGTGTCTCCTCTTACTGGTATCAAAGCCTGGCAACTTCTCACCAAGCTTAGAGGAGTGTAGGTCCCCCTTAAGGCAATTTAAGCAGTTAAGGATGTAGTTGTCATGCTGGATGGGAATAGAAGTTTCTCATCCTATACTCCTCTTTTAACAATTTTCATAATGGCACGACTTCTCATAACATGATGCGATATTCAACATATATTTTTATCCAATCACCTGGTTAGAGGGGGTTCTCTTCCCTGTAGAAACTTTGGAGCTCATTATTGAAGTATTTTTTGAGATCGAAGCTTGATAGCACTGCCATTGTTTAAAAAGAACTAATGAACTAGAAGCTTGGACTTTTCTTCTTGATTACCTTCCAAATACAACATATTTATTTCCAAGTAAAGCATTTAAAGCAGTATCTTTAGCATGAAAGCTTTGAATACAATTAACCTCAATCATTTGATTTTGTTCAAGTTCAGTATTTCCAAAAAATCCGAAGTATGTGGCAGGATTCCTGTTGTGAGCTTGCACACACCACTGATGGCTTCTTAAAGTGCAATGCCCAGAATCAACTTGGTGCGAGAGGCATTAGAAATGATATTGAATATAACAAACTGGCACAAAGAATTCCAAAAAATATGATTAGCAATAGAATTGACAATGAATATAACAAACAAAGAATTGCAAAAAGATAATGAACAATAGAAATTACGTTCAATATAACAATCTGGAACCAAAAAAAAATTGAGAAATGATTAGAAGCAGTAGACATGAATTTGAATATAGCAACAGACCAAAGAACTGGGAAAAATTTGAAAGCAGTAAAAATAATGTTAAATACTTGTATAATGACCTGGTGCAAAGAAGATCAAGCCCATCAAATCTCGAAAATATGAGAGATGATAGGAGCTCGCAATAAATGTGAAAGTGAAAAGAAATTTATCTGACATCAGTTACTTTACTGTGAAAGATCAGTTTATGTTAAACTTAAATATATTGGGGAACAAGACATGCAAGTCTCATTCTGAAGTATATTTTATGCTCTGATCCAAAATAAAAAGGGAAGACAAAATACAATAATTATCGATATATTGTCCTAGGCATCAAAATCGGTGGACCTATTTTTGTAACACCTCGGCTTTATGTGCAACTTAAGCACCAAAAGGATAAGTAAGTAATGTAGCACATTTGCATATCACATGCACATTGGGGATTGCTCTTCATTCTGTTTTAAAAAATTCCCTCAATAAGTTGCAATGAGCCAAAGTTGTTTTATTAAAGTAAATAACTGCTATATACTAACAGGCTTACAATATCTGTCGGTGTCTATATTAATGGACATTTCCATATCATTGCAGTTGGGCTTTGTCCACAGCGCCCTATACATGGATCACTTTCGGGATCAGTGATCTACAATTGATGACTATTCAGTCACTGGCCCATGATGTATTTCTTCACTATATTACAAGAAAGATGAATATATTGAGAAAGAAAAACAAAAAAATACTGACTTCACTATCTGAAACATTAGACATCAATGATATGATTTACTTTTTCTCAGAGGTGTTCGCCAGATGTGGCTCGGAGTGAAGAGGTTCCCAAAAGAGAACAAATTCTATTGGAGTGATGGTAATCCTGTTGATTTGACCTTTTTGAAAGACAATTGTAAGTAGTATAATATATTTATGAATAAATGAGTATACTCATATATATTTTAATAACTCAACTCATACTTTGTTAAACAAGTAATATGATAGAGTAAATTTTAAGATACTATACAATACGATCAGCTCGGATTGAGTTCTATTAGTAACTAACTAACAAAAAAAAAAACAATCGTCATACAATGTTCCTAAAGGCCAAGAGTACTTAAGCGTTCACACAGTCAACATGCATACTCACATGCAAAATATGCACAACATAAAAAGCGTAACTCTATAAAGAATTCTAATATAATTCAACACAGCCAAACATCTACAAAATTTAATAGAGACACCTAAAATTCGAGTTATTGAATATTTTGACGTAATTCTCAAATTTTATGTGATCTGTCGATCTCCCAATTTGATTCATGACTGTGCATGACCTTTTTTTTTGGAAAGATCCAATTGTTTTTCTTGTGTCTTTGATAATGATTCAATTCCGTGAAATTTGAATTGACTCTTTTGGGTGTGCTGTTGTGTAAAACGTTGTGCGACTCTTATATACTGTTTGACATGATTGCCCATATTATGCTGTGGTCTATTTTATTCAAGCCAGGACTCATTGGAGACCTTGCAACTGCAGATAATTTTCCTGGAGGCACATACAGTTGGATGCTGGGTTCACGAACTCTGCATTGTTGCCATATAACTGTTGATGCGCCCCCATATAAGACAAGATCACTGGCACTGTAGGTGAATCAGTTGTCAACAGTCCTGTTCACTAATCAGCATGTGTTGTTGATGGGCACGACGGTAAAATGCAGTGTTACGTGAGAAGAGATGGACGATATGAGCAGACATATGTTTATTTATAGAAGATTCAAAAATGTATAATTATAACGACGATAACACACTATCTTACGGCCATACAGATTTTAAAACTCTAATTGATGTACTTGAGCAGGAGAGCCAGATCTTTCCTAATTCGTTCCATATAAATTGGATGAAGGCCAATCCTGACAAGTTCCAGGCTCGAGTTGTAGGCATAAGATAGGCAGAATATGTGCCCAGTATTCAATATTGATTCAGAAACAAAAACATGTCAAGACAAGGGAAAGTTACTTGGAATTGATATTGACTACCAACTAAAATTTGACATTCTAGGAAATATGCCGGTTTCTCAAAAACTAAACATGTTAAAAAGAATAGGAAAATAAATATTAAAAAATTGAGCTTTATATAGCGCAATATCCACTAAATGTGCTCAAAGCGCTTTACATGAAAGGAAGACACATATCCAAACTAAATTAACTAACAATTTTCCATACATTTATTTTATCAAATTTTAAGTTTTGTCCACTTAATTGGCACTTCTGCTCAAGAGCAAATACTAAGAAAATGGAAAAAATACAAGAACGTGCTCTCAGATTCATTTACAGTGATTATACCAGCACACACGAAGACTTATTAACAAAGGCTAAAGTTATCCCCCTTGAAACCAAACGAATGCAAATTATTATGGTAATATAAACATTCAAAATTCTTCATAAATTATCCGCAAAATTTCTAGAAAATGTATTCAATTTTAAAGAAAGAAAATATGATTTTAGGCACACCAATACTGCAAATGTCCCAAACATCAAAACAACCCATTTCGGTAAACAGTCCTTTCGTTTTGCCGCTGCAGTCTCGTGGATTAATCTGTCAGAGCACATGAGAACCGAGAAAGATTTGAATAGGTTTGAGAGACTCTTATGACAAAGGTGGCAGATTCTCAAACTAGTTTAGATCTGTTTTCCGTTCCCATATATTGAATATATAATAAAACAGTGAGACATGTCCATTCTTATTTATAATATATAGTATTTAATTTATGTGCAATGTATTTTTAAAAATTAATATGTTGGTGAAATCCTTAAAGGGGCTTATTGAATTTAGATCAGATTTTATTTAGAAAATCTACATCATTATCTTTTCAAATGATTACTTTATATTTTGTTGTCATGGTTACTAGTTGTTGTTATGTATAAAAGGTGTATATATAATATGTATTGTTACGGACAATGAATAATTTATTCAATTCAATTCAAAGAAAAAGGAAATAAAAAAAAAAAAATTAAAAAAAATAATTAAAAAAAATATATATACACACACACACACACACACACACACACACACACACATGATATATATTATATATATATATATATATATATATGTATATATATATATATATATATATATATATATATATATATATATATATATATATATATATATATATATATATATATATATATATATACAGTGCACTCTGGATACGTCGGCGTTGTTTAAGTTTTTTTTCTTGGTCACTCTCCATTCGTCCTGTATAATATTATTTTGTTAAAAACTCCAGATAAGTCGATGGCGCTTAAGTCGATGTTCTTATCACCCATGAAAACAATAAAATCACAAATAAGTATTTACATTGTTTTAAAAAGCAACCAGTAAGAATTGTCACTGGTTAAGAATATCCGCGAACGATTGGCGCACATAGATGTGACGTAGAGCTTTGCCTTACGTCTGTGCTCAATTTACATAAACAGTATCGATTAACTTTGATTTCTCCATCTCACATTTTACATCGTCGCAACTTCAAGTTCAAGATTTATTTTTTTGTTCTAATCCCAGGCCATCCGATGTAATGACTCTCTTAATTGGTATCAATTTTATCAAGAATTAAGTCCAGTCTACAACTACAATGGCAAACCTATTGCTGAAAAGAAAGATTCAACTGATCGATGCATTTGAACAGTCTGGTATGCGACAGAAAATCATCCCAGAGGAAATTGGCATACCAGCCATTTCTGTCTCGATGATTTACAAGAAGCATGACCTTGACCTAGAGGCTCCTACCCGTCCGCTTTTCGTGGAATAATTCCACTTAATTGGTCTACATTCTTCATTTAAGGCAATCATTCCGCATTTCAGCTTTCCTATCGAGGGAATTTAAAAAAAAAAAAAATCTTTAGTAAAAAAAAGGGAGCTATGGCCTCTTTGTCTGCATCTCCGATGGTCAATCAACAAACATTTTGTGTCTCTGATTAGTCCCTTCAAAGTCTGTGCAACTGATGTCAGGTGGTTGACCTAAGTATTATTATTATGTTGACTCAAAAAGTGAGGTCAGTGACCTAGGTAATATTTATTTTTCCCCTATTCCCCTGGGCATTGTATTATCCGTAGCCTACTGTAATGTGATCAAAAGAACTTATAAAATTTATCACAAAATCATTGCCTTAATATCTGTCTTGTAAAGAAATCTGCATTCATATTTTCAACTTTATGCATTTCATTTCTTCGTCCAGCCAGACACCTTTCAGATGGTGACAACTGTTTTACCATGCAGGATAATTACTGGGATAGCGACTGGTGCGAAAAGAAATATTTTCCTTTTATCTGTCAGTTGAACGGAGCTGGTAAGTGTGGATGAAAGATTAATGCTTTCTTTTTAGTTTTACAATGTAGATCCACATATAAATTAATTTAAGAAAATCTTTGAAAACTTAGGGATATCAACTAATGTACAGAGGAGAAACGCCCAAAATAATAAAGTTCAACAGATACTGGATAGTGACTTCTAGTTCTTAGTTGTAAAATTTCAAGCGAATTAATATAGACGTCTACGTTTCTGGGAAGAAATAATGCACTTTCTCAAATTTTCAGGATTTTAAATGTAGTAATTCGAATTATTTTTGGTGTAGAATCCATTTTCTTAATCTGGCTAAGCCCGACATTATACTGAGTTGTTCCAATTTTGTTTTAATTCGTGACCTGCCATCTCAAAACAGTTTCAAATTATGATGAACTGGATTCTACAAGGTGAATTTAGAATAAAAGTAATAAGAACTATGAACCCGAATTTATCTTTATTTTTTTTATTGAATAAAGAAATGGTATTTATTCTCCATCATAAATCAGAAATTAATCCCAAGTTTCGTACTCGTGGCTATAAGTTTAATTCTCAATACGAAATCCATCCCAACATAATGCAGATTCGATCCTGCGGGTCTCATATATCATAACTCCGGAACAAGGGCTCTTGTCCAGAATTAAGTAAATAAGCAAAACACATATCATAGAAATCAATTGATAAAAATTATTTACCACTGGATCCAAAAAAAAAGAACAAAATAGCAATTAGTTTCTACACAAAAATATGGTAAAAATCCGCATTGTATCCCAGTTTAAGAGACTTTCTTGTCATATATTTTCTATGAGATGACAATATTACAGCAAACAAGACAATGCCACTATGGTCATCTTAATGACTAATAGTTACCAAAAAAAAAAAGAGACATACACATTGACAACCATATACACCGTGTTGAATGGAACGTCTGGAGACAAACACTGAGATCTGAAATATGTCTTACCACCAAAGATCACCAGTTAGTTGAAGACCCTGATCATTGGAAATATTTCACTCACCATATAAGAGAATCTGCCTAGGCATCCCAGTTTGAAGAGTATGAGGCAAGTGGCATAAAGTCAAGCAAGTCAGCTGGGTGTGATTGCCTCTCCCATGATTAAGTCAGAGGGAAAACGAAAAAATAAAATGTAGATTTAAAATTAACAACAATTCTAACGTTTTACTTTTTATAGTCTTTTCTCTAAAATAAACATGCTGGCAAGACTCATATATTTCTGACTATAATTTAGATTTTCACAATCTAAAATGTCCTGACACATGAGTCACAAATATGACATCTAAATACACAAGTGCAATATGATTTCATGCAATTTGATAGGATTCTAGTCATTTCACCCAATTCAAAAGTAATACACTGCATAAGCCTCACACTCCTTAATTTGGGAATTATGCTTTTAAAAAACCCCCATTAAACTTGAGGAAAGAATAATAGTGTTATTCCTTAATTAAATAAATGCAAAGATGTGATCTGATAATATGAGATGATATTTCATTGAGTTTCAATACTATTTTGAGATGATATGTACTGTCCTCTGCCATGTCAACTGCTAGGTAACATTTGGCGGATTCCAGAATTAAAGGGTTTTGATTTCAATGTCTTATAGATACCTGTGATTTTGAGTGAATATCTATATTTGCAATACATTTTTTTTTTTGGGTCAGTTTTAGGATTTGTTTTTATTGCCATGAAATGAATTATTTGGGACTTGATTGTCCAACTTTGAAGTGGCAGTTGTTTTTTTAAAGAACACATACGTAATAATATTTTTTAATCTTCAAATGACTAGAATCAAAATTAATTTTTGAACTTTACATTAAAGCCAACAAATGGCATAATAAGCATTTTGTTTCGTTTTATAATTATTGTAAAGAGTTCTAAATGTTAAGATCCAGGGTAAAGAATCAAAAACAAAGACAAATGTGGGAACTGCTACTCGTGAAAAATAGTTATGAGCATCGTCCCAATTATCAGTCAGATAACCTCTGATAATGTCTTGCTCGTATTGATGATGATGTGATGATGATGATGATGATGATGATGATGATGACGATGACGATGATGATGATGATGATGATGATGATGATGATTATGATGATGAAAGTTATGATTATAAAAAGTGATGATATTGATGGAGGTAGGGTACGTTGTGATAATAAAATTAGAAGTGATATGATAGTTATGACGATGATGAATGAATGATACTTGTTGATAATGATGGGAGAGGGGGAGGGTTTGATTTTTTAAAACAACAATATTTGTTGGTACCCCTAATGCATCATATAAGATGTTAGTATTTATATTTATTACATTTTTGTCAAATGGCATGTTTTCCATTCATTCATTTTTTTCAGAAAAACCCGATTGTGTAGATTTTATGGATTCTTGTTCGGACTATGTCAATCACAGGAAGAAAGAATGCAATGAAATTCTCAACAACTATTGTCGTCGTTCTTGTGGTAGATGTAATGGCTCATCTTGAAGAAAGATGGATTCTACAGATTCATAACCTGTCAGAATGTTTGTGTTATGTGTAACCTGTCTAAATGTTCATAATAAAATCTGAACTAATCTATGTCTACCTTTATTTATTTAGAACATATTAATTGATACTATATAAATATAACGAGTCTAATAGTGACCGTCCGCCTCGAAACGGTATTAAGTCGGATTTTTCAATTTTTGTTTTTTGGTACCCGATCATAGTTTATTTTATGCTTTAAAATTGGATACTAAATTGATAAAATTCTGATCATTCATTGTCGAGATATGACCGTTTGAAGTAGGGAATGTGTAAAACCAAGTTTTGAGAAAATCGACTTTGAAGTGAGGCACCGTTTTCACGCACAGTCAAATCAATGGGCAAAGATAACTTCTTAGATATGGGTATGGATAATTTGAAGAGAATAGTAAAATTTGCAATTTTCAATTTGACCCACAAGAATTTCAGAAACCACTCGCAGGAATTTCAATGCCGAAAGAGGAATTTCCGCACACAAAAAGGGAATTTTTTGAAATATATATATATATATATATATATATATATATATATATATATATATATATATATATATATATATATATATATATATATATATATATATATAGCGCAATATCCACTAAATTGGCTCAAACAGCTTTACAAAGGGTCCCTGGTCATCAGCAACATTTATCATGTAGGACGGGACATGCCGCCTGCTAGGCGATATTAATCTTTTTTCGGACAAAGACAACGCTGTTTACTGCCAGGTACGCATTTTACATCACTCTTGCGTCTTGGAGTTGGAACATTGTTCACAATGCGCACTCACAAGCTCGAGCAGCGATTTGAAACGCGTTCGGAATTCCAAAAAGCAAGTGTTAGTAAGTGTAAGAATCGTATATAAGGAAAGAGATTAGCGGAAGAGTAGCGTCCCTTGATTGGACGTCACCGGCTGAGAAGTTATTTGTAAACAAACAAACTACAAGCCAAGCGCTGCAAATGCAAAATTTATTATTCATATTTCTGTACACGTAGATCTTTTCTTTATGTTTGTCCATTATGAAATGTTAACAAAATATGATGTAGACTACAAATAAAAAATAAAAAATGATAAATAATGCAATACGATGAGACAACCCTTCCTAAACTTACTGAAATACCCGCTAATGATTGGTACTATTAATGGCGATAGCGTCTGTCGGTTGTCAAGACGCGACTTCCAACAAAGGGGCGCTACTCTTACATCTGTTTTGAAATCTCATTCCCTATTATTATTCCAACCCGCTCATTGAAAAACCCTATTATTTCTTAGTAAATACGTAATCGCTGAGTAAAAATTCTATTCAACGATCGCAGATTTTATTGGTGTGAAATAGTGTGTTAAATACAGCTTTTTAGCAATTATAAATAATCTTTTGGTGCGCATGAATACAATCCCAACATTGTTATTTTTAGGTCAAATTGTCATTCAAGCAGAATAGTAGAGTTACTGCCTAGAAAAAAAATAAACAAACTCGATTTGTTTCACATTCGTGTAAAAGTTTATTTTTCCTCACAATTTGTAAGATTGATATCTTTGAAAAAACATTTGGTCGATTGGAATTCCAATTCGACTACTTGACGGTCAACCAGAGGTCACTAAAATTCAAATGAAGTCAAATACATCTAACAATTAGTTACTCGTAAATTACCGATATTTTATAAGATCTTTAAGAACATAAAAACTTTATTATATTAGAGTTAAACAAATCACATGTACACTTTTGCTAATATTTCCTTTGATTTGTACGCGTTATTGCCCTTGATTTTATTTTTAGATGAATAAAAAATTCCTCTTTTAAAAAAACAAACATGCAAACCACACTTTATTTTATAATACTCAAATACTCTTTTGGATGTCATTAACAAGCGTATATAGTTAGAAGCAAATCAAACAGTATTTGATTGAGTTATCGCCCATTGTAGTAGAGTCACTGCATCGTGCAAAGCCTCCAATTATTTCACCTGCGTGTGGCAGTTTATATTTCTTAAAATTTGGTAAGATCGACATCAAACTTGGCCGATTGGAATTTCAATTCGGCTTCCTGAAAGACATCCAGAGGTCAATCAAGTAAAAGATCAGCTATATTAAACATTTATTACTTGCAAAATATCGATATTTTATAACATCATTAAGAACATAAAAACTTTATTATATGTTAAACATATTACAAGAACACTTTTTAAAAAGGAAGTGGTTATTCAGTATCAGATACTGAATAGTGCTTTGCCACTATTCAGTATCCATAAGGAACTCTTTTTTTTATAGAGAGAGTGAAAAGTGCGACAATCTCGGTTGAATGGAAATAAACTGCTGACCTACTTCCAGATTGAACACATGCACTAATTGACAGCCCGATTCAAAGCTGTAAAAATATTTTGATCGTAATTTTTTTTAAATTTCTGCTTTTATGCAATTAACATAGTTCAAAATATCAAAATAAGAGTGGCATTCTATTCCATTTTTAAATGTCTAAATAGACATGATTAAATGTCACTAAGAGTTCAGTGACACCATGGCTTGGTGGATATAAGCTGTTTGACTCTGAGTTTTAAGGTTCGAGAGTTCAAATCCCGGTAGGGGTAACTTTATTTTTTTTTTCCCATTATTTTTTTAAATTCCTTCTGTCTATTGATATTTTTTAAACTTTTGTTTTTATAATTTTATTTGCTTGTAATATACTTTAATGTTGATATTATACTATTGTACTTTTATTATTATTATTATTATTACTATTATTATTATTATTGTTATTATTATTATTATTATTATTATTATTATTATTATTATTATTATTATTATTATTATTATTATTATTATTATTATTATTATTTCTACTTACTTACTATTATTATTATTGTTGTTGTAATCGTCATCATCACTATTATGATTATGATGATTATTTTTTTAATCAAGTAGTTGGAGTAATTTAATCAGTTATCGATTTATTACGAATATCTTTTATGTGTTATCATCTCGTTGTTGTTTTTCATTATTGTGCTCTTCTATTGTTCATTATTTTTTAAAATCTTGTTTTTTTTCTGTTTGTCTCATTTGTTGTTGTTGTTGTTGTTGTTGTTGTTGTTGTTGTTCTTGTTGTTGTTCTTGTTGTTTGTTTGTTTGTTTGTTTTGTCATCTAAGGCAAACCGGATTCATTATAAATATGTGGGCAGACTTTCTGCATTTTTTAATTGAGCGATGTACTTCCGTGAATTAATTGCCGTACTATATTAAAATTTACGTGATAATAATAATAATAATAATAATAATAATAATAATAATAATAATAATAATAATAATAATAATAATAATAATAATAATAATAATAATAATAATTTAAATAGATACTGAATATTAGACTACAATTGACATCTATTTACTGAATACACGTGGTATTGTTAGGGGTGTTTCTTTTTTTACGAAACCTGCCAAAACACGCCGATACCCGACAAAGTTATGGGAAGTAGGCAGCAGTGGGGAGTGAACCTGGGACTCAGGGAAGTGTACACCGTTGGGGAGTGAACCTGGGGCTGGGTTTCGTAAAAAAAAAAGCAATTACTTTTTTACGAAACCCGACAATATCCGACAAAGTTATGGAAAGAAAGTAGGCAACAGTGGGGGAGTGAACCGGAGATTCAGGGAAGTGTACACTATTGGGGAGTAAACCTAAGTCTATGGTTTTTTGGCGGGTTTTTGGCGGATTTCGTAAAAAAGTAATTGCTTCATTCTCGTCTGGTACCCATCTCCCATAGTCCGGCTTCATTTCCCACTGGTATCCATCTTCCCTAGTCCCAGGTTCATTTCCACTGATATCCTCTTCTCACAGTCCCAGGTTCACTCCCAACCGGTGTGCACTTCCCTGAGTCCCGGTTCATTGCCCAATGGTGCCCACTTCCCATAACTTTTGAAAATTTCGGTAGGTTTCGAAATAAAAGTACATTCTGAGCTCACTGTCCACTGGAATCAGCCTCTCGCAGTCCCAGGTTCAATCGTCATCAGTGTCCAAATCCCAGATTCACTCCCCACTGCTGCCTGCTTCCCATAACTTTGTCGGGTTTTGGCGGGTTTCGTAAATAAGTAATTCCCCCTCCCCCTTGGTATTGCTTTTTTACAAAATCCAGAGTCCCAGGTTCACTCCCCACAAGTGTACACTTCCTTGAATCTCAGGATCACCCCCCCCCCCCCTCCCACTGCTGCCTGCTTCAATAAGTTTGTCGGATATTGCCATGTTTTGTCGGGTTTCGTAAAAAAGTAATTGCTTTTATATGAAACTCGCTGAAACCCGCCGAAAACCAGAGTCTCAGGTTCACTCCCTACTGGTGTACACTTCCTTGAATCTCAAGTTAACTCCCCACTGTTGCCTACTTCTCACAACTTTGTCGGATATTGCCGGATTTCGTAAAAAAAGTAATTGCTTTTATGTGAAACTCGCTGAAATCCACCAAAAACCAAAGTCTCAGGTTCACTCCCCACTGGTGTACACTTCCCTGAGTCTCAGGTTCACTCCACACTGTTGCCTACTTCCCACAACTTTGTCGGATATTGCCGGGTCTCATAATAAAGTAATTGCTTTTATGTGAAACTCGTTGAAACCCGCTGAAAACCAGAGTCTCAGGTTCACTCCCCACTGGTGTACACTTCCATGAATCTCAGGTTCACTCCCCACTGTTGTCTACTTCCCATAACTTTCTCAGATATTGCCAGGTTTCGTCGGGTTTCGTAAAAGAGTAATTGCTTTTATATGAAACTCGCAGAAACCCGCTGAAAACCAGAGTCTCAGGTTCACTCCCCACTGGTTTACACTTCCCTTAGTCTCAGGTTCACTCCCCATTATTTGCCTACTTTCCATAACTTTGCCCCATTTTGTTGGGATTTGGCGCATTTTGTAAACAAAAAGTAATTGCTTTTTTTTTTACAAAACCCGCCGAAACCCAGTCCCAGGTTCACTCCTCACTGGTGTTTACTTCCACGAATCTCAGGTTCACTCCCCACTGTTGCCTACTACCCATAACTTTCTCGGATATTGCCAGGATTAGTCGGGTTTCGTAAAAAAGTAATTGCTTTTATATGAAACTAGCTGAAGCCCGCCGAAAACCGTAGTCTCAGGTTCACTCCCCACTGGTGTATACTTCACTGAGTCTCATGTTCACTCCCCACGCTTTGCCGCATATTGTCGGGTATCGTAAAAAAAGTAATCCCCCCCCCCCATTTTTTATTGCTTTTTTACAAAACCCAGAGTCCCAGGTTCACTCCCCACTGGTGTACACTTCCCTGAATCTCAGGTTCATCCCCCCCCCCCCTACACACACACACACACACACACACACACACACACGCTGCTGCCTACCTCCCATAACTTTGTCGGATATTGCCGGGTGTCGTCGCGTTTCGTAAAAAGTAACTGCTTTTTATTACGAAACCCGCCGAAACCCAGTCCCAGGTTCACTCCCTACTGGTGTACACTTTTCTGAGTCCCAGATTCACTCCCACAGCTGTCCTCTTCCCATAACTTTGTCAGGTTTCGGAAAAAAAAACACCGTACAAAAACCACTATTCAGTGTCAGATACTGAATAGTGCAAAACCACTATTCAGTATCAGATACTGAATAGTACAAAAGCACTATTCAGTATCAGATACTGAATAGTACAAAAGCACTATTCAGTATCAGATACTGAATAGTGCAAAACCACTATTCAGTATCAGATACTGAATAGTGCTAGCCTTTTAAAAATAATCCCTTCGATTTGTAAGAGTCATTGCCCTTGATTTTATTTTTAGATTAATAAAATTATTCTTATTATTAAAATAACTTATAAATCACATTTTATCGCCAACTAATCAAATAATAAAGTTGACTGTTTTGGATGTCAGTAACAAACAAAAAAGTTAAAAGCAAAATAAACAATATTTGATTGAGTCATCGCCCATTATGGTAGAGCCACTGAACAGTGTAAAATCTCTACTTGCTTCACACTCGTGTGTAAGTTTGTTTTTCTTTTTCTTCAAAGTTAGTAAAGATGGTTAATAAAAAAATAGTTGGACGATTGGAATTTCAATTCGACAACCTGAAGGTCATCCAGAGGTCACTCAAATTCAAGGACAGCTCCATTTAACATTTAATTGCAGCTACGCATTTGACAATATTAAACATTTTAGAAAATGAAAAGAAAACTTTATTTTTTGTTGACCAATTCACGACAAAGTTTTGGGGAAATTCCTTTCAATTTGTTTGAGCTATTGCCCTTGATTTAATTTATATGTGGGAGTATTAATTTCCTTCTTCAAAGAATATCTTGCGTATCACGCTTAATATAATACAAATCAAAGAATATAATTTTCGTATTTGGATGTCCATAACAAGCGTGTAAAGTAATAAGTAAAATTAACAATATTTAACACAGACTTATCATCCTTTAAAGATCGGGTAATGGCCCACCGAGAACAACCATATCACGAAAAAAAAAGGTGTAAAAAGATCCCAAATAGAACATTTTAAGCAATAATCAGAGTTTCTTTGGGGAAACGTCTTATATTTTCGATAAATCTGAGCGGTGATCTAAAAGAATACTTAGGTATTTATCATCAACCTTTCCACCTGTTTTATAATTTTGAGGATTACCCAATCGATATTCATAGTCGGATCTCCTGAAATAGATGGTGAATTAGAGCCAGTGTCTCCAATATGATTTTAAAAATCTTTATTGTGTATTAGAAAAACAATTAAGGAAAACATATTTGACATCATTTTTTTAGGATAAGTGCTTTACCAAGATTCTTACATGACTGAATTTAACACCAAGAGCAGATGCTGGTTGGGACCATAATAGTCCTCTATCTATTAAAATAAAAGGACGAAAAGAAAAACAAGGTCATAGCAGTCGGCAACGTGTGATTGATTTGGTCAACATGTCAAGGGACTGGCAATTTTTTTTTGATGAATGCAGACAAAAAAGAGCTCTTCAAATACCTGTCTTGTATGTTTTGATAGAAAAAGTCAAAGACGGCAATGCGACAGTGAAGAAGAAAACACCCCATATTGGTGGTCCATAATATTGCAACAAACACAATCATTCAGACTTAAACAGAACCCGAGATACTGATGTTATTGTCATCCTCTTAGCCAATTATCATTATACCATTACAACAAATCCTGCAGCTAATATTTTCATTAAATCTTTGAAAAAGTTAAAGAAAGTAATTAATTTGAACAGCAATGCCACAAATATTGGCCAAGCGACTTGACACTTACTTGTATTGTTTAATGCATTTACGGGTTCTGTCAGCTAAATTGCTTTCAAATTTATAGGGAAGCGGTCATGTCGTTAGTTTGTGTTGGTTTAGTCATGTTTCTCGCCATGAGACATTGGCGAAAACCATGATGCAAAGAACTTTGGAGGAAGGCAAAAGGAGAGGACGGCAAACAAGGTGCTGGGTAGATAGTGTAAGACCCCTACCGCACTAGGGCAGGACTTCCTGGGACAGTCCTATTGTGTTCCGAGCCGTTGTGAAATGCTACAAAATCAACGGAACAGGACACATAACATAGAAACTATTGAAACATTGAGTATGCTCCGGTATTTGGGATGAATTTTATGTTTTTTGTTTGTGTTGAGAATATTGGCTATTAATTGCTGGCCAACTAACTTCGCGGGGGTTGTGTGTGCTGGACCCGCGATCTCAAGTAGTCGGTGAGAGAGAGAGCTCTAATAATGACCTGAGTTAGAGACGATCGTTTTGGGATAGTGGATAGCTCATACGGTAGAGTCACGCTCTCACCGGCCAAGCGGAGTTGTCGTACCAATAAGGTCGCGGGTTCGAGCGAATTTTTTAAATTCTCTATTGTCTTCTGGCACTTTCATACTCACGTCATCTCTTGTTACTACTACTACTACTACTACTACTACTACTACTACTACTACTACTACTACTACTACTATATTACTACTACAACTACTACTACTACTACTACTACTACTACTACTACTACTACTACTACTACTAATACCACAACTACTACTACTACTGCTACTACTACTACTACTACTACTACTACTACTACTACGACTACTACTACTACTACGACTACTACTACTACGACTACTACTACTACTACCACAACTACAACTGCTACTACTACTACTGCAACAACAACTACTACTACTACTACTACTACTACTACTACTACTACTACTACTACTACTACTACTACTACTATAATAAATCTTACCAAACTCGTTGGTCACAATGCACAGTTGTCAATCCCGAAACAAAGGATATTGCTCAGTCTCTCTTTACATCTGGCATTGTTTACCTGTTGTAAGAACTTTTCCCAGCCCCTCGCCTCCTATTTAATGGCCACAGATGACATCACAAACCCATACTTCAAAGCCCAGCCCTCTTTTGTCAATACTAGAGTGGTGACACACTAATGTAGCATTAAATGTGTGCGGCTATGTGGTCTTGTGGTATGACACTCGCTTTCGGATCGGAAGGTCCTGGGTTCGAGCCTCGCGCTCGGCGCATAGTTGAGTCCTTGGAAAAGGCTCTCTACTCACTTTCTCTCACCGTACTCAGTTGTAAAATGAGGACCTGGTCGTTAACAGCGTTGTCTTTGTCCGAAAAATTGTAATATCGCCTAACAGGCGGCATGTCCTGTCCTACATGTTAAATGTTGCTGTTGACCAGGGACCCCTTGTAAAGCGCTTTGAGCACATTTAGTGGATATTGCGCTATATAAAGCTCCATTTAAATTTAAATCCCGATCACTCTCGACTTTTAAACCTGTCACGATTTCTTCCATGATGAAATTTAATCATGATATTTTGTTTGATTGATTTCTTGAATTTAACACTTTTTGAGGGCGAAAATTTGTTGCGATTAACCGAAGTTTGTTGCAATTAACCACTGAATGTTATACAGAATTAATTATGTTTCTTGGGAAATGTTGCGATTAACTAAGTTGCGATTATCTGTAGTGCACTATATTTCCTTTACTGAGTTCCTATCTTCAGACATTTTAGCAAAATTCATCAACGCTTTCTATCTGATCTCCCAATAGCTTGATGGGTTCTTTTGCATTGTTTAGCATTTATTCTCATTGTTTTTGTTTTGGCTATGTTTATCTTTTAACCTATTTTCAGAGCATTGCGGGCGACCTTCTGTGGTTTTGTTTCCATGTACTGAATTTTTTGTGACAGGTGGACAATGTCATCTGCAAAATCCAGATCTTCCAACATCTCTGAAAAAATCCATCTGATTCATTCTATTCCTTGAATATTTTTGCCGAAATCAAGATCTACAGGTCTATCTCATTTATCGTGAGTGGAATTATTTCATAAACAGGATGAGCGGTTCAACTGAATTAGTTTATATATATATATATATATATATATATATATATATATATATATATATATATATATATATATATATATACATATATGTATATATAGACAGATAGATCAACAAAGAAAGATCAAGAGCTGAGGACTCCGGCAAGGGCCAGGACCAAACCAAGCAATCTCATTCCAAGATAAAGACAGAAAGCAACTCGGAAAACAGATATAAGAGGATATAAGACATAGCAAGTCATAACCTCCTTCCCAACATGGAAGGTCAAAGGACTCCACGCAGCCTTTTATGTTGAGGAAACCAGTCAATAACACAAGCAGGTAGGCACTAAACGGTACCTCTTTGGGAAATGTATAGGATATAAACACCACCCCCCCCCCACCCAAAAAAAAAAAAAAATAAATAAATAAACTAAAAATTAATTTTAAAAATCAGCAAAAAAAAAAACAAACAAAATTGAAAAAAAAAAAAAACAACAAACAAAAAACAACGCACTCAGAGACGTGACCTTGATGCAGATACAATGAAGATGTGAATCACCTAGAAAGAACTGGAATAGATAGCCCAGGATAAAAGGAGATTGAATATCATGGTCCACGGCCTTTGCACCACGAGCATTGATGGGCATATATAGTATCTAAGCTGTGAAGAGAAGTGCCCTTCAAATTATATATGTCCTAACTAAATAAAGGTAGACATAGATAATTTCAGTTCAGTTTATTATGAACATTTAGACAGATTACACGTAACACAAACATTCTGACAGGATATGAATCTGTAGAATACATCTTTCTTTCAAGATGAGCCATTACATCTACCACAAGAACGACGACAATAGTTGTTGAGAATTTCATTGCATCCATTCTTCCTGTGTTTGACATAGTCCGAACAAAAATCCACAAAATCTTCACAATCAGGTTTTTCTGAAAAAATGAATGAATGGAAAACATGAATTTGATAAAAATTGAATAGATATAATACTAACAGCTTATATGATGCATTAGGGGTACCAACAAATATTTTAAAAAAATAATTAAAGATTAAACTTAAACTCTCTCCCAATCATTATCAATAATGATCATTCATTAATCAGCGTCATCTCTATCATTATTACTTATTACTTACTACCTCCATCAATATCATCACTTTTTATAATCATCATTATCATCATCATTATCATCATCATCGTCGTCGTCGTCGTCATCATCATCATTATCATCATCATCAATACAATCAAGATCATTATCAGAGATTATCTGATTAATAATGCTTTTTTCGTTGTTTGGGTCACTCTGACTTATTAATGACAGAGATAATGACTCCCAGCTGACCTAGTTGAATTTTTGCCACTTGCCTCATACTCTTCAAACTGGGATGCCTAGGCAGATTCTCCTTATATGGTGAGTAAATTATTTTCAATGATCACGGTCTTCAACTAACTTGGTGACAAGACATATTTTAGAACTTAGTTGGTTGTCAATTTGTATGTCTCTTCTTTTTGTTGTTGTAACCATTAGTCATTAAACTAACACAATCATAGCGGAATTGTCTTGTTTGCTCGAATACTGTTATCTCATGCATAGTAAAATATGACAAGAAAGTCTCTAAAGCTTGGAATGAATGTGAATTTTTACCATATTTTTGTCGAGTGTTAATTGTTGTTTTTTGGGGTTTTTTTTTGTTGTTGTTGTTTATTTTTTTTGGGGGGGGGGGGGGGGAGAATGGGGGGTCCAGTGGTTTATTATATTTCTCAATTGATTTTTGTATGAAAAGCGTTTGACCTATTTAGCCTATCTACTTAATTCTGTAGGAGAGCCATTCCTCCGCAGTTATAATACATGTGACCCACTGCATCGAAGTTGTATCATGTTCAGATGGAATTTGAATTGGGGATTGAACTTATAGCCACAAGTATGAAACTTGGGATGAATTTCTAATTGATGATGGGGAATAAATACGATAATTTGAAACTTGTTTTGAATGGCGGGTCACGAATTACAACACATTTATGACAGCTCACAACCTCAATTCCGGTATCATGTCGGGCTTTGAAAGCTTCAGAAAATGAAATTTAAAGCAAAAATGTTTAGAATTACTAAATTTAAAATCCTTGAAATTTGAGAATGTGCATTCCTTCTTCTCAGACGTGCATATTAATTCTCTTGAAATTTCATAACTAAGAACTAGAAGTCACTATTCAGTATCTGATCCACCTCGACATCAGTTGAACTTGATTACTTTAGGCGTTTCTCCGTACATTATTTGTTATCCATATTATGTCTTCAATTATTTCCTTAAGTTAGTTTATAGATAGTATGCGCTTGGCTAAGAAGCTGATAATATTGCCATCCGGAAGTATAACGGACCAACACACAAAACTGTGTGTATCCATGAACGCTTATAGTCGGGTTAAAACAGTTCAGTGAGCATTACTCATAAACACGGATGGCAAAAAACAATAACAAAGACCTGAGTGACGTCATCTTCTAACTATCTATAGATGGATCTACATTGTAAAACTAAAAAGAAAGAATTACTCTTTCATCCACTCTTACCAGCTTTCAATTGACAGACAAAAGTAAAATAGTTCTTTTTGCACAAGTTGTCCTTCCATTTAGAATCCATGGTGACACAGTCGGCACGTTTTGAAAAGGATTTGCCTGGAAGAAGAAATAAAAAGCATAAAGTTGAAAAGATGAATGAAGATTCCATTCCAAGAAAGATATTAAGGCGTTCATTTTGTGATAAGCTTTTATAAGTTTTATAAGTTCTTTTAATCACACACACAAACACACACACACACATATATATATATATATATATATATATATATATATATATATATATATATATATATATATATATATATATCCATATATATATATATATATATATATATATATATATATATATATATATATATATATATATATATATATATATATAAATCTCCATCTAAATATAGATACAGAGAGAAACTATTATCTGAAAATAAAAAATCAGCATCATTGCTCGATGGTGAGTCAAAAAGTAATGGGACTCTGCCTATTACTTTAAAAAGATTAAGTCAATATTATGCATTATCCCTCAAATTAAAGCTGGAACTTAGCCAAGTATAATGCATTCTACCTCAAATTAAAGCTGGAATTAGCCAAGTATAATGCTACTTCTCAACAAAGTATCTACCTCTCTCAATAGCTACAATCCACAATTTTTTGTAAGGTCATGTATTCCTGTGTAAGGCCATGTATTCCGACCTTGTAAAACTGAGTTGACTGAACTTTCAGCCAATCTTTTACTCCTATCTTGGCTTACCCATCATCTTCAAAGTGTTATCCCCACATTGCTTCCTTCAGTGGGCCAAAAAGATGGAAGTCTGAAAGTGTCAATTCTGGTGAATACGGAGGGTGAGACATCGTTGTCCGTCGATTACCTCCATTTTCCTGACACGTGTGTGTTGAAGGACATTTTCATGAAGAAACAATACCCGTTCCATCTCCAAATCCGGTCTAACTCGACGAATCTTGCTTCCAGTCGCTTCAACGACTATTTCTACATGCAAACTCACCAAGAGAAGTTCTTCTATCAGATCTGATCAATGCTTCTTTATTGATTCACTGAGTTCACACTGCTTAGACGGCGAGCATCACATGATTTGTCAGATAAAGACATGGTTGAGGGTTTTCATGTTAGGTGTCGAATTATATCTCATTTTCTTCTAAATGACAAGATACACATTCAACTCACCTAAAACACTGCCTCTACAAAATGTTTGAGTTTTATAAACTTTCCCAAGTGTTCCTGAATGTAACATGCATTGAAATATATTGGAGTTGTTCGGTAGTGTTTAATTATGTCAGGGTTCTTTATAGGGGTACGCATCTTGTGTTGTGCATGTTTTGCATGTGAATGTGAATGTTGACTGCGTGAACGGATTACCACCTTTGGTTACTTAGAAATATAGTAAGACGTTGTTTGTATATTAAGTTAGTTAAACAAATAACTCTGTCCTGGATTGTTGTAATATATATTTGTTGTCAATTTCCCATATTATTAATTATAATTAAATTGAATTGACATAGTCTAACCCTGAGTCGTTACACTGAGGCCGTTGCATGCGAGCTCGGCAATGGTTTTGTCTTATATGAAGGCGCATCAACAGTTATAAGGCGACAACGCAGTGTTCTTGAAGTTTATAAATGGGTACAGCATAAGGACAAGGATGTCAAACAGTGTATAAGAGTCCTACAACATTTTACACAAACGTAGAGCTAAAGAGTCAATTCCAATTCAATTTTCATGGAGTCCAATCATTATCAAAGACATAAAAAAAATCAATTGGATCTTGGAAAAAAAACGCTACGCACAGTCATAAAGCAAAATGGGAGATTTACAGATCACACCAACATTGGAAAATTACGTCAATATCTTCAATATGGCAAATTCTAGGTGTCTATTAAAACCACAAATTTTCTTAAAAATTGTGTACATAAAATTCAATATCTGGGTTTGATTATGGTGAAATTTCAGACTTCCATCAGTTGTGATCCGGCGGTTGCAGGCTTCCATTTTTTTCCCTCGCACCCTCTATCCGTAGATAATTCTTCAATATACTACAAAAATGCTTCCATCTAGGCAACGTCCTACATCCCATCATGATAAAAACACCATCAAAATAGGATACACCTGCATGCATAAGATACAACACATTATTTCCTCTAACAACATACGAAAACAATCACAACTAGCTTAGCCAAACAACAACCTAGAAAAAAAATGCAACTGCAGGACCCTGCAGCATGCCCACTATAAGGCAATTGCCTGACTCAAAACGGTATTTATCAAGCCATAGTTACAAGCCCAGACACACCATATATTGGCCTCACTGAGTTTTCATTCAAAACCAGATACTACCAGCATAAATCTTCCTTCAAAAGCATACACAAACGACCTTTTACTACAGTAAGCGAACACATTTGCAACTCAAAAAATAAAAAATACAACACAGCATTACATGGAAAATCGTCTCCAAAGCACAGTCGTACTTCCCCTCTGCTAAGATTTGTGACATCTGCTTGGAAGAGAAATTCTACATCATCACAAAACTGAACATGGCAACACTCGACAGAAGAAACGAACTAATATCTTCATACAGACATAGAAATAAACACTTTTTATGTAATTACGAACCACCATGAGAGCGAAGCCAAAAAAGTACGATAACAAAACGATCTACTTTCACGTTCACTTCCTGATGAAAGAGAATACTCAAAAAAAAATTGTAGAAGTTGATCATAATTATAATTGAAATATTTTATAAATAGCCCCTTTTACCAAAATGTTGAGCACTATTGTCTCATGGTTCTTTATATATATATATATATATATATATATATATATATATATATATATATATATATATATATATATATATATATAGCCTTATATGTAAACTCGTATATACTTAAATATATTCTACTTACCAGGATCGTCCCATAAAGTCCAAGTAAAAGGTTTACCATCACTCCAATAAAAGTTGGGATTGCTGTGGGATTTCTTGGCTCCGAGCCATTTCGTTTCATCACCTCTGAGAAAATTAAATCATAATATCATTAATGTCTAATATTTTCAAATAGTGAAGTCAGTTATTTTTTGTTTTTCTTTCTCAATATATTCATCTTTCTTTTAATATAGTGAAGAAATACATCATATGCCAGTGACTGAATCGTCATCAATTGTAGAACACTGATCCCGAAAGTGATCCATGTATAGGGAGCTGTGGACAAAGCCCAACTGCAATGATATGGAAATGTCCATTAATATAGACACCGACAGATATTGTAAGCATGTTAGTGTATATCAGTTATTAACTTTAATAAAACAACTTTGGATCATTATAACTTATTGAGGGAATTTTCAAACCAGGACCCAGAGCAATGCAGATGTGATATTTATGGAAATGTGCTACATTACGCACTTCTCCTCCTGGTGCCTAAGTTGCACATAAGGTCGAAAAAAATTTTTATTCTCTATTGTCTTCTGGCACTTTTCTATTCACTTCATATCTTGTTGTTACCAACATAAGTGCCTGCTCCACTCACTTTTCTGAATTAAAAATTCACCCCATTCACCGGAGCATACTCAATGTCTCAATCGTTTCTATGTTATATGTTTGTGTTGAGAATATTGGCTATTAAGCTTAACTGCTGGTCAAAATTATTCGCGATGGTGGTGTACGAACGAATCGGCGGTCTCAAGAAGTGGGTGAGAGAGGGATCTAGTAATGACTTTGGGTTTGAAACGAATATTTATGTGTTCGTGGATAGCTCACACGGTAGAGCCACGCTCTCACCTGCCAGGCGGAGTTGTCGTACCAATAAGGTCGCAGGTTCGAACCCCACCACCGCCGCGAAAATTTTTTATTCTCTATTGTCTTCTGGCACTTTTCTATTCACTTCATATCTTGTTGTTACATAAGGTCGATGTACTACATAAATAGGTCCATAATTACATCTGTCATTTTATCCGCTTAGTGTTTATAAGCTGTCTCTATATCTGTTAACCGATTTTAATGCCTAGGACAATATATCGAGAATTATTGTATTTTGTCTTTCCTTTTTATTTTGGATCAGAGCATAGAATAAACTCCAGAATGAGACTTGCATGTCTTGTTACCCAACGTATATAAATTTAACATAAGCTTATCTTTCACGGTAATGTAGCTCACTTCTCTGGATGTCAAATTAATTTCTTTTCACTTCCACATTAATTTCGAGCTCCTATCTGCTCTCATATTATAGAGATTTGATGGGTATGATCTTCTTTGAATCGAAACATTATACATGAATTTGACATTATTTTTACTGCTTCCAAAATTCCTAGTTCGTATTCAAAATAATGTCCACTGCTTCTAATCGTCTCTCCCTTTTTGTGGCAGCTGCTTCTAGCGGTGCTCACACTAGTATGTTATGACGATCGATCCCAACAGCAAATTCTTTACCCCACTCGTGGACCATCGCAAACCCGCCCGGAAGCTTCGTCACAAGACACCGTTCAATTTGATGCTCTACGTTTTCGGGTCCGTTCCCACAACGGGTACATATCGGACAGGTGGAAAGTCCCCATTGATAATGCAATTTTGCCGTTAGGCATTTTCTCGATCGAAGCCCATTCGCTGTCACCCAATGCCTCCTCTTGCTTGTGGAGAATCCTGGCAACTTCTCCCCCAGTTTCAAGGAGTTTTTGTCCCCACCCCCTCGAGGGATTGAATTCGTCCAAACTGAATTCCATCTCCTATATGCATCTCTGTTTGTCGTCAGGGAATCGGCGTACAAGGGTTGCCGTGAATTATTTCGGCTCCAAACGGGGGCATTGTCCATTTGCACTTTTGATAGGTATCCCCATTCCCTCCCTCTTTGGTCTTATTAAGCCAGATCTTTGTAATCGTCTCCCTCCGGACAACGGGTGACTGGATTGCTGCCATTATCGGGCCCCATTATCTAGGCGTTGTTGCCAGCGTTAGTGACACTATGTGCATCGAAGTTTCACATCCACCTTTTCAACGTTCCTTCTTCTACCCCACACCGAAGCGCAATACTCCGCAGTGGAATAGCATGGTGCTGAGGCGGACGTCCTCAGGAGCGCTTGGTTAGCACCCCAAGTTGACCCCGCCAGCTTCCTTAGAAGATTGTTGGGTTTCTCTATCTTCCAGGCAACCCCCCATCGCCATGCACCAGATAGGTAAAGCTGTTGCCAATCCTGTATTTTTCTCATGATACAAAACAAATTTGTAAATAAAAAAGTATAATTTACTTAATAGATATAATGTAAACTACATACCCAGTAAGGACAAGAACTTTAACCTCTCCCATTGATTTTGGCATAGCAATTGTGGCAGAGTGTTCTTTACACACTTTTTCAGCATCTGAGATGTCCAAATACTGTTTGAAATAGCGGTAACATTTATCTTTGAATTGAACCCAGCCATCAGGGCAAGCTAAGGAGAGAGATACAGAGAAAATTAAAACCTCTAACAAAAATAACAAACGTCATTAATCTTAAATAATGATTTACATTAAGGCGTCCGAGTCCATTTCCGTGCTATATCTTGTCTTGCATCAAAGTGGAGTAAAGTTAAAATGGTCAAGAACAGTTTGGGTGACAATTACTACAACTTTGGTTTTCTGATAGCTCAGTGGTTAAGCACGCCACACAAGTTTATGGACCTGTATTGGTCCCTTCCTTCTCTTTCTAGCCAGCAATGATTTGGTAACTAGTATTGTTAACCCGTAACCTGCTTATCCCTTACGCCCTTTATGTAATCCCCAGTGCTAACCAGGTTGGGAAAAATCAGGAAATTTAGTTTAAAAATCATAACTTTGTAATATGATTCAATAGTCTGATGTCACGTCCGCCCAACAGCAGGCAGTTTGGTTCTAAACAAAGAAAATTGGTACTTTTTATTCTTCATGCTGGCTAGAACTTTTTCACTTGTCATATGATCAGAAAGAATAAAATTGAAAACATGATCAAAATAATGTTTTTCTCCTCTGGATACACTTTTATGCTCGTCGGATGAGTATTTCATAAGGGCTGTGATGGAGATAATGGCGTCCGCCATTGATCCGATTGTTTAGAACCAGTCACTATGAGTCATTACGAGGGATGTTACGTCACTTCTGTTGAACCCTATTAAGAGAGATAAATTGATGAAACTGTGAGGATGTCTAGACAGATAATTAAGCTATACATTCAAATAATTAGATATGCAAATTGGGCCAAATCACGATCCTACCAACTTGGAAATCATTAACATGCAAAATTATAGTATTGCCCGATATTAAATGCCTTTCCTATTGCATGAAAAGGAAAAACATGATGTTTTATTATGGAATAAGATAAATGAATGATTTAACTTGGTATTAAAAAACTACAATGGTTTTGCGTTTATTTTTCTCACTTTTATAGTTGTTATAATATAACGATGAAATGAGACGATGGAGAGAAATTATGACGTATCTGGATAACAAAGGGTAATTGACGATCAAATTTTATTACTTTCATGCACATTCATATTCTCAGAAACACCAACATTGTTCTTTACATAGATTCTAATTAGCATCAAAGTCCTTGATACATTCTCTAGGATTTACGGATTCATCCTCATCCAACACCCCCCAAACCCAATCTGAAAAGTCTAAGCCAAGCCACTTCTTGATTCTACATTAGATTTTTATCTACTTCTATCCCTTGATTATCAACAGTATCACTACTGGCTTGATGCGTGTCATTTACTTAATTTGTAGAGCTTGATCTATCAGTTTAATCAGTTTATCATGCTGTTAAACATCATCATCGGAGTCAAATTCCATTTCAGGAAATGCCATGTGCAGACACAATATATACAGAGTCAAAAAATTTCACTAAAGTGTAATCAATTTTAACGTGTCTTTGTCTGAAAAAAATCATGAGCAAGCACAGCGTCCACGAATTTAAGGGACACAACTCTCGAAACTCTATGTCACCATACATTTTGTAATTCATCTTTCAAATGAGATCAATGCTATGCTTGCTTCTTTTGCGAGGTTAGCATTCAAAATGCTTATAGGAATACGAGGTCAGCAGGTTAAGGGTTAAAGACTAGCTACCTATCCAAAGGGGAAACAATTGTTATGGTCGATTTAATGCTGAGAAACCGGGTAAACTCTAAATCCATGGACTAATAGCTCTTAAGAATTACTGTTTATGTCACAAATAAATTCTGGTGTTCGGTGTTGTTGCCTTGAGTAAGTCATGTTGAAAATTTTGCCCTAAAGTATAATCGAATACAAAATTGAATTGTTAAGAGGTGTGCATGAAAATACTAGCAAATACAGTGACTTGTACTATGAGATAGAAAACTGATACCGTGAATACCGGTTCCGTGAGCCTCTGTAAATTGCTGAGAAAATCAGTGCAAAGAAAAGAAAACAAAAACAGCTTCAAAACAGAAGAGTCTGTCCGTCCTTATACTTATAAGTGTAGTTGATTATACTTGCTGAATCAGATACACAAAAATCATTTATTATAGAATTTTGCATGATAGAACCCTCAGAACTATCAAAATTTATCATCATTATAGCTTGTCGCTCCAACACCGAACCCACTCCACATCATCTTAGGTAATGGTT
>NC_088362.1:9106985-9151985 GCF_034508935.2 Berghia stephanieae
TAGAAAAAAAAATTAAAGTGAATAAAAAACAGAATTCAGTCATCAGAAGTAACTGCGTCCTTTATCTTCTGTAAAACTTAAAAAACTAACACAAGTTTCATACTTATGACAAGAAAATCCTTTATACCAACAAATTCGACACTAAACAAAACACTTTGAGGCAGCAGGCCATATATATGAGAAAGAAACATATATGTTACACACGAAGGTATGATGTAATTTTTTTTTCTAAAAAACTGCTGCAAAGGTTCCATTTGTTTAAAACCGGAAAATTGTTTCTTTAATACACATACAGAACATTTTACTGTGGTCTTGTGCTCTGCGCGCTCCCAAGGTAAAACTCTAATTATCTAAATACAAACTCTGTTAAAAACGCGCTTTACTTTCCGAAAACTTTTTGGATTTTAGAAATGAGGAAATTATTCAGAAAAGCAAATTAAGAGATGGCGTTTTAATAAGTCAAACAAACTCAAAGAACCCTCCAAAAATTTTACAGTGCATAAATATATTATAATTAATTTGGTTCCGAAAATATCAAGACAAGTAGTTAGACACATAACACATTAACATGGCTGTGTGCAAAAACAAAAACATCCTTTATAAAGACATCTTACTTTATTTTTATCCTACCATACACCTAGAGCTCGTTGTAAATGGAGTTGGCGGAATAAATGATAGACACGATGATGATGATGATGATGATGATGATGATGATGATGATGATGATGATGATGATGATGATGATGATATGATGATTATTATTATTATTATCATTGTTATATGTAATTACCTTCATAGTCATCATCATCATCATCATCATCATCATCATCATCATCATCATCATCATCAACATCATCATTTATTATTATTTAATTTTTTATTATTATTATTATTTATATTATTATTATTATTATTATTATTATTATTATTATTATTATTATTATTATTTTCATATTATTGTGTTGTTGTTGTTGTTGTTGTTTGTTGTTATTATTATTGTATTATTAATCATTATTATCATTATTATTATTATTATTATATAATAATAATAATAATAATAATAATAATATAATAATAATAATAAATATAATAATAAAATATAATAATAAAAAATATTATTATTATTATTATTATTATTTTTGTTATTATTATTATTATTATTATTATTATTATTTATTTATTATTTTTTTTTATTATTATTATTTTATTATTATTATTATTATTATTATTATTATTATTGTTGTTGTTGTTGTTGTTGTTGTTGTTGTTGTTGTTGTTGTTATTATTATTATTATTATCATATTTTTATTATTGTTATTATTATTATTATTATTATTATTATTATTATTATTATTATTATTATTATTATTATTGTTGTTGTTGTTGTTGTTTTATTATTATTATTATTATTATTAATGTTTTATTATTATTATTATTATTATTATTATTACTATTATAATTATTATTATTTTATTATTATTATTATTATTATTATTATTATTATTATTATTATTATTAATATTATTATTATTATTATATTTATATTATTATTATTTTTATTTTTTATTATTATATTATTATTATTATTATTATTATTATTATTATTATTATTATTATTATTATTATTATTATTATTATTATTATTGTTATTATTATTATTATTATTATTATTATTATTATTATTATTATTATATTTATTATGTTATTAATTATTATTATTATTATTATTAATATATTATTATTATTATTATTATTTATTATTATATTATTATTATATTATTATTATTATTATATATTATCATTATTATATTATTATTATTATTATTATTATTTTTATCATTATTATTATTATGTTATTATTATATTATTATTATTATTTATTATTATTATTATTATTTATTATTATTAATTTATTATTATTATTGTTATTTATTATTATTATTATTATTATTATTATTATTATTATTATTATTATTATTATATGTTTTATTATTATTATTATTATTATTATATTATTATTATTATTATCATTATTATTATTATTAATTATTATTATTATTATTATTATTATTATATTATATTATTATTATTAAAATTATTATTATATTATTATTATTATTAGTATTAATATTATTATTATTATATTCATTATTATTATTATTAGTATTATTATTATTATTATTATTATATTATTATTATTATTATTATTATATATTATTTATTAATATTATTATTTTTATTATATTATTTTATTATTATTTATTATTATTATTTATTATTATTATTATTATTATTATTAAATTATTATTATTTATTATTATTATTATTACTATTATTATTATTATTATTATTATTATTATTATATTATTATTATTATTATTATTATTATTATTATTTATTATTATTATCATTATTATTATTATTATTATTATTATTATTTATTATTATTATTATTATTATTATTATTATTATTATTATTATTATTATTATTATTATTATATTATTATTATCATTATTATGACCACGCCCAAAACCAATATCATTGAGTTCATCCTCCATGCAGAAAGTTCATTTTCAATTTCAAGCCTCAAGTAAATGATGTAAGATATATGACATTACCTAAATGGCAGACATCACAAAACCTTCTTTGACAATTGCTAACGTAGCACCATGGTCGCGGGCTGTTGTCTGGATTGCGGCATTTGTTTCCATCAAGGTGGGTTACCAAATTAGTGTATGGTTTGCTGTAATGATTATAAGTTTTATTTTGAATCATAATGACAATGCTGTCAACAACGGTGGCAATAACATTTATTAGGTTGATGGTGATGATGACGATGAATATTATTATCAGCGGGCATGATGTTATCACAGTATATAATGGTGCCAAGATCAGAGATTTGAAAAAATAGAAACATTCACAGACTACAGAACGAATAAAAATGACGTCATTCCGCTCTTTGTTATTATTTTCATGCCGCCAATTGGGTGGTAGTTCTAACTAAAATAAATAATCAAACTATATATCTACGTATAAGGTTACTCATAGTTTTGCATATTGGTATGTTTTATCTGGCGGGCACGAATGAGTCTTTCACCTAAGCGCACAGCATTGATAATATACTGCACCTTTTAAATAACGAAAACGTTCTCTCTCTCTCTCTCTCTCTCCTCTCTCCTCTCTCTCTCTCTCTCTCTCTCTCCTCTTCTCCTCTCTCTCTCTCCTTCCTGGGCAAAGTATGTTAGAATAGCACACGGTACTTCTATTACTAACAACCCAGCATGCCAGATAATGCTTTTGATCTTTATCAGTCTTTTTGCGTGTGACGTGAGTTTCTTGCAACAGATCCATCCACCCCCCCCCCCCCCCACAAAAAAATGAATGTGGAAAAAAATGTACCAACATCAAACATACCCCTTAACATGATTGAATGGGTGATCTTGGCAGTGTTGGTTCTTTGCCCACGGTTCACACATCTCAAAGTTTGAAGAATATTTCACATCGCCGAGTATGATCGACCTTTGTCCTCTGTATTATAGCACATGCTGTCACCTGCACAAAAAAAAACATATAGCTAATGACTAGAAATAGAGAGAAATGCAATTCTATTCAATTAATATAGACATTGATAAACAGGGGGATCAACGTGTCCTATTGAGTGGGGACATCATGGCACAACTCATTGATTTTTGTAGATTCTCTTTGTGGCCAATTTTGGCCAAACACGTAGCCATCTGGCAGCCCTGCTTTGTAGCAAGAATATACCAGATTAAATTCCCCTCATCGGCTGTATTTGATATTACATAAAATAAGCCGTGTTTTTTAAACTGATAACTGAAACGGAGACGAGTGTCCTATTGCTCAATTACCAATTGAACTCTAAGCGAATATAATAATAATAATAATAATAATAATAGATATTTATTGTCCATAAATATGGCAATTTGTCATTTAGTTACACTTGTTATAAAACGTTATATGATAACTATAACATTGAACAGATATTTCACTCCTACTTATTCTTCTCTCTCTCTCTCTCTCTCTCTCTCTCTCTCATCGCTCTCTCTCTTCCCTCTTTTCTTTCACGCGTGCGATAAACACAACATAAACATATTCATTTCATTTTTAATTCGTTACATTTTCGGCAATTCAACACCAAATATTATCATCATTATCAATTGGTCACTTAATCTAAACATTAAATAAATTAATCAGTCAATCAGTCAACGTATCTATCCTTGGTTTTGCTGTACCATATGAATATTCAAAATTTTTATGCTGATGGAACGAACGTTGATTTATACTTGTATACAAGGGAAAGGTGACGTGAAACATGTTTATGTATGGACATAAGGTAATGTACTTATTTTAGAGTAAATGTGACTTGCCGCCATTGCTATGGAAACCACAATATTCATCTACAAATTAATGATTTTAAATTGCTCACAATATGGTCCTTAATATATGAGTGGTTTTTGAAGTCCCTATGGTAGTGAAGTATGCGTGAGAAGTCGAAAGTAGTGGGGCTATATGGTCTTGTGGTATGACACTCGCTTTTCGGATCGGAAGGTCCAGTGTTCGAGCCTCGCTCGGTGCATAGTTAAGTCCTTGGAATAGGCTCTTTACGCATAGTCTCTCACCGTACTCAGGTGTAAAATGAGTACTTGGTCGTAAACAGCGTTGTGTCTGTCCGAAAAAAAAATGTAATATCGCCAAACAGGCGTCATGTCTCGTTCTACATGTTACGTGTTGCTGTTAGTCACGGACCCATTGGAAAGCCTTTTTTACACGTTTGGTGGATATTGCGCTATATAAAAGCTCAATCTGCGTGATTTAAAAATATATTGCCTAAGAATATAATAGACGTTCTGCGTATATTTTGAGGTCGTCTTTTTCATGATCAGACAAAGATTGCGTTTCTTTGCGTATTTGATGATATGCAATAAAAGCTGTGAAAGTGACAAAAGCTAAAAATTCACATATTCTGATAATCTAAGGTTTAAATTCCCTTTCCAAACAATAACTACAGATACCCCAAAATAATACCGATTTGGGGTAGCAGGTCACATTTTTGGTTCAAGGTAAAAAAAAAGGTTTTTTGAAAACTTATTTAATGAAAGAAGTATAATGTTTGAATATTTTAAGAACATAATTTATTCAACTTATTTTACAAATTATACTCAATGTCGTGCTCATAAGGTTCAAACTTCTATTAAAATTCTCTTAAAGTTTCCTTTATAACTGTGTTACCCGAATGTTGAAGAGTTTTAGATAACTTGTCCAATTCCTTAATTATTTAGTTAACTGATTTGAATCTCTTGTCTTGTCTATGTTAAATGTTTTTAAAATCAATTTTCAACCGACATATCAGAGAAGGAAGTTTTGAAGATCTCCTAACTTTAAAATATATTATCTCTATCATATATTGTAAGAGCACTTAAACTACTATGGACAATTTTACAGATATAACCAATCATATAAAATGGTATTATGTTGGGGATACACCAGCTGCGAGAAACTGGTTTGAAAGTCAACCAAGTAAACTTGAGTAAAGTCTTATATTCCTTCCTCTAGATTTTAATACTTCAGCTTTGGAACCATCCAACATAATACTAATACTGATTTGAGATGATGAGTGTTGTCCATCAAGAGAAAAAATTTATTTTAAAGCTATTACACATGTTAATAAAACTATGGGTAAACATTTTATATCAAGGGCGTCCGACTTTAATCATAAAAGTGCCAGAGAGGTGATTTTGAAAAAAAACAACTACCAACCAAACAAATAAACCCCCCCCCAAAAAAAAAAAAAAAAAACCAAAAAAAAAACCAAAACAAACAAAACAACAAAATAAAACAACACAAACAAAAACAAAAAACAAAATTTAAAAAAGAAGAGTCGCTTCTGTAATAACACTTCACAATGAAAATTATATAGATAACTATTCCCGCTATGTAACGGTATTGTAGGTTGTCGTTGTAGATTAAAAGGAAGTTGGGTTTTAATATAAGCTAAAACATATAATTTTACTGCACATTGCACTTGCACGGTTAGAGTCGGACACCCTCAAAATGCAATAGATTAAAGAGACATTACCATCTATCCACCTGACAGTTGCCTTGATACGGAATCGGATTTTGATAACGTTCTGAACCTGATAAACATTGAATTGCCGTCTATCACTTTTACTCTGTTTTCAACTTTGTTATAATTGCAGTAGTATCTGGTGAAAAATAGTAAATAATTGATTACAAACACTTCTGCTATTCGAACGTCATTACACAAATCGAATAGAAGTTGACATGTAGATCCGTAGGTCTGACAACTTACATTGCTACGGGATTATTTTTTATAATGGAAACACTCTAAAATCAATTTAAAAATGTACGTTATTACAACAATGTTAAATCAAGCCTATGACTATTTTGGTTATCAGACCTGTAAATGTATACACCTAGGATAAAATAAATGTAACCAGCTGCGTCAGTAAGGTATTATAACAGAAGGAACTAAACAAAGACAATTTAGTTTCCAGTAAAAAAAAATTAGTTTCAAGTAAACTAATAATTTTGACATTTACCTTCCTTGTTTGCTTATGAAACAAAACACATCCTCTCTCCAGCGAAGACATCTATTCTAAAATATTAAAGTTATCACTGAAGCTTAACATTTTATTTTCGTCATCAGGTTCCACCCAACCTTGAGACAATAAGTCACAAATATCATGAAGAGTTATTTTTGAATTTGACAGAACTAAGCTCAGACCAACCGCCTAGACTCTAGACAAAAACTAAATAAGGAAAAACCTACATCTTCTCCCTTCTTATCAACTTTGTAGAATTTTGTGTCACCAAAGAGAGATTTTACAGCTTTAGTTTATAGGATTCTTAATAGAACCCCTTTCAAAGTTTCGAATCAAAACAATCTCTATGGTGACATAATACACTATCTCTGTAATAACTGGAAATTTTCAAACAATTTCATTGAATAGATACTGAGAAATGTTTGACACAGTATCCCATTCACCTAGAAAAATGACATATTGAGAAAATAGCAAAAAAGCTTTCAGTTTTTCTCATGTTTCTTCCTACCTGTACCCTTTTCGACTGTGTTTTACCTGCCTTTATATTATATATTGAGAACTTGGACGTCTATAATATTATGTCTAAGATATTAAAATATCATTTTCCACCAAAATATCAAAATTAATTGTTTGAAGGGTTTTCCTAATAATTTGACCTAAACTGCCCCTTAACTGATAAACTTGTTACTTTTTGAAAGTTAAACATACTCAAAAAAACATGAAGAAAAAGAAAAGAAAACAACCCTCCTCTTGCCCGCCCCCACAAAAAATACAAAAAAAAAAACAAAAACAAAAAACAAATAACAAATATACAAAAAAAAAACAGAAACAAAAGAGAACAAACACTTCATCCCCCCCCCCCAAAAAAAAAAGCAAACAAACAAACAAAAAACAAAAACAAACATACAAAAAAAACAGAAAGAAAAAAGAACAACCACCTCACATCCCCCCCCCCCAATAAAAAGCAAATAAACATATAGAAAGACCAAATTTTATTTTCCTTGTTCTGGCAATATTGCTTTTACACTCACGTTTTTTCGTTTGGTTAATTCAAACATATGCACGCGGTCGGTCACGTTTTTGGGAAACTTTATCATGTCCAACGTGTGCAAATTTGTGTGATTCTTCAGTGTTTAATTTTTAAATGTTTCACAAAAATGGTCACAGTGTAAACACATCTTTAAAGTACACAATTCTCATTTTCTACAATGCCTCTAAAGTATTACCCTTATTAAAGAAAGCAAACACATAAGTCAATTTAGGTTCTTTGATTTTGTTCACACTATATTAATAGCTAATATGAGTGTAAGATAGCCGGATAGATAAGGCATTGTACTTCCATCTGAGATTCAAAAGCTTGAGCCCCAGTTTTGGCATCATATTGTTTTCCCCGTTTTAGCTGTATGAATATCTTAAAACAGTAAAAATGCAATTCAGAACCCCCGCCCAACGAGAGTGTACTCAAAATATGATAAATATTGTGTTTTTCTCAAAACTGTTATCTAATCACCATAAATATTTTTTGGGACTTGACCAAATTTAGATATTAATGCTAGAGCTTTGAAATTTGGCACCAAAATAACTAATATGTTAATACAAATAGCTGGCTACTTTGAGTTTGTTTCTATTGAATCGTTTTGGGGTAAAAAAATAGTTTCTCTTTAAATATTGTCATAAAAGTGAGGATATTATTTTCGCATTAAAAAAAATAAATTTTAAGGCTTTCTGAGTTAATATTTATAAAATTAAGTATCCAACTATTTACTTTAAAATCAAAAATCAAAGAAAAATTAATAAAATTGTGTAGCCCCCAAAAACGTGTAATTTCCAATATGGCCAATATTCTCCTGGCAACGAAGAGATTTTCAATTCGTTTTTGTACCCCAATTTAAAAAAGAAATTATACCTGATTTATAAATGTCATTGGTTTGAGCAAATGGTCCCAAATAAGGATTTATTTGTTTGTCTCGGGGTTGGGATGACAGTTTAAATGGTGAAAATTTAAATTATAGGCAGAAAAACGAGACGTGTGCTAACATTGTTTGCCTTATTAAGTAGAGGGGTGTAACATCTTTCGAAGCAAAAAAAAAAAAGAAAAAAATATTATATCTGTCTGATTATTTTAGTTTTAATTTCATTTTCTATTATTATCTGGTTTCATTTACTAGAATAAACTTACTCATGAGGATATGCATAAAGTGAATCCTTGACTTCTACTGAGTCCACACAATCTTTCTTAGTAGACTTTACTTCAAACTCATCAAATTGAACATGTAAGAGTCCTTTTGCGTTTTTAGGTGCCTGAATGAATAGGATTTAAAACGAATATATATATATGATATATATATATATATATATATATATATATATATATATATATACATATATATATATATATATATATATATATATATATATATATATATATATATATATATATATATATGTGTGTGTGTGTGTGTGTGTGTATAATATAAACCCTTAGGTAAATTAATTATAACAAAGCAAGAAAAAAAGTTTTGTCAAAAATGAATTTTTAAGAATCTTTTAACTATTCAGATGTCAGATAAGTCATTATGTGGCCTTCTCGGTCTTAAAGTTTTAAGGGTCATCGGGTTGGGGTTTGGCATTGAGTAGCCATGCTTTTTGCAATTTTTAATAATGTGTTGGTCCTCATTTCACCCTTGGATGTTAGAGCCTTATTTAGCTTCTCCTTGCTTGAATAGTTCATTCAACAAGGTTTATGTTTGCATATACAAATTTTCCATGACATTAAGGGAAGGAGAATATCCAGACAAAAAAAAATTCGCGGTTTTTCAGACTAAGAAAATATGTTCTTGTTTCGATGAGTTGCATTGAGCAGGTTTTAATTTAAAAACTCCAGATCCATTAGTGAACAGATTTAAAGGCTATGGAATAACCCTTGTCTCTAAAAGACTTAGTTGTGAGCGCATCTTGACATTACTGGATGCAAGTTACCATAGTAGCTGACGTAAAAATGGCCCTCATTACAAGATATGAGTTTTCTCTAATACTAATATATATATATATATTTGTTACGTCAGCTACTTATATATATATATATATATATATATATATATATATATATATATATATATATATATATATGAATTAGTATTTACATTGAACTGCCATGTGCAGTATCTGCTAGAACGTGTTCTTCTGTCCACGTCAATCTGATAAGATTTCACTGATTGGCTGAAGTCGACAGTGTGATCACAGTCTGAGGAATAGAAAATTTTGATTTTTGGGCAATCAAAAAATGTGATTCATTCCTATAAAATTATATTATCGTGGGCTGAGGATTTACTGGTTCTATCTCCAAAGTTATTTTTTGTTAATAACTATGAGTACAAATAGGGAAGGTAGTCGTTGTTCGTATTTATTGTTGTACGACGTTTATACATCACCCATTGCTTAAAACGGTGTTACTTCAGGGGTATTTACATCCTGAAACAAGAATTTATAGCCAACAATATAGAACTTGGGTTAAGTATAATATGGATTTTTTATTAGAAAGAATCAATACTGATTCATTAAGTGTCAAAAACTGAACTTTTAAAATTCATTTTGTTTTCTTTTCGCATCTGATTCAGCATTAGTCGGCAGCTTAAATATTTGTATTTATTTAATGAAGGACTATAACAAAAGTCTAACCTCTTGGACAGAAACCACATGTCTTACGACAAAGGGTCGAAAGGCGGGACTCTTGATCACACGTTTGTTTCCCTGTCAGAGATATGCGGTTTTCACAGTCGTCGATATAATCTGTGCAATCCGGGTTTTCTGATTAAAACATCAACAATGATAACAGTGATAATGATATTGATACAAATATATATTATTTCATAGAATTATATTGAAGGTGGTGAAAATTATGATTTCTAAGATACGATAGTGATGACGACAACAAAAACGATGAACATTCTCAGCATGATGATGAGATGATAATGATCATGATGATGATGATGATGATGATGATGATATGATAGTGATGTTGGTCACAATGGCAATGATACAGTTGAAGAAAAGTAGAAGAATAAGGAGGAGGAAAAAGAGAAAGATGAGATACAGGAATAACAAATAAAAGAATAATAAATCCTATATTTACCGTCAGCTTTTCGTTGACAAACATAGTTCAAATAATCGTCTTTGCATATATGGTCTCGCCATTTACCCTCCAAATCTAGTACAGCACATTCTTTCCTATGGTAAACACGCTTACCTGCATGCATAATAGATAAATTCCATCAAAGTTATCATATCAAAACTTTCTATATAATGGCAATTAATTTTTGAATAGCAGCATTAAAATGCTTTACTAGCCGCTATGTAGGCTTTGGTAAGACAGTTGCCTTACAACAGGGGGTCCCTGGTATATGTAACGCTTGAGCGTGCAAAGTTGAGTCATTGGAAAAGGCTATTTGATCACGTTCTCTCACTGAAAATAAGGGTGTAATAATATGACTACCTGACTGGTAACAGCATGATATGTCGGAAAAAAAAGCCCTTGGCAGGCCTCAATGCTTGAGACCCATTGTAAAGTGCTTTGTGCATATTCATCGGATATAATTAAGATAAGATAAGATTAAATATACTTTATTGATCCTGAATGGAAATTATCATAATGTTACACATCATTCGCCGTTATATTAGCACAGATTTATACACTGTCATAAATTGATGAAAATACGTAGCTAGTTAAAAGCAAAATAAACATCAAATATAATAAAATAAAATAGAATATCCATAAAATATACAGCAGTTACAAGCAATGCTATAAAAATTGGACATGAAAGTAGACTAGAGTTGTAATAATGGATTTGTAATGTAACTAGAATTAATGTTTACCTTTATTAATAATGAAAGACAGAAGTACCCTACTTTTGTTAACACATTAACATAAAGTACCATTTGAGATAGCAAGTAGAGTAGTCCAAGAGCCAGAAGGCTCAAGGAGCTGGAATTTATTCCGGTTTTTCTCGCGGTAAACGTGAAATAGCAATTGCTTGCTACACTTTGTATAGGATGCTAGTCTATCGAAATGAACCTCGGCCAAACTGCACCAGGATTGGCATCACTCATTACACTTGTGAGGCGAGCGATCTAACAACTGAGCTATCGAAAACCTCAAAGAATAAGCCTAGGAGGTACTACGTATATTATGTCAAGTGACAGAGCATTTGAATCTGATCTGTGTATTCATAAAAGTCTATGCAAGTTTAAAGAAACTTTTGTTATTTCATTCAAGCATGTTCTCTAAACCCCATAAACTCTTCTTTTAATTGTTTTAGTGATATCAATTTCTGACCTTTGAGAGTTTTATACTTAAAATAAAATCTTATAACTTCTTTCCAGACAATCATGTTTTCATGAGTCTTAACCATACTTAACAAAAGTGTCACAACATATTCGTGAATAATCGCCTCCAGACATTATTGATCTTGTGGTAGTGGTGGTGGTGGTTGTGGTGGTAGTAATGATGATGATGATGATGATGATGATGATGATGATGATGATGATGATGATGATGATGAAATGATGATGATGATGATGTTGGTGATGATGATGATGATGATGATGATGGCGACGACGACGACGACGACGATGATGATGATGATGATGATGATGATGATGATGATGATGATGATGATGATGATGATGATGATGATGATGATGATGGTATTTTCAATTTGTATTAAAATTTCTGGAAATCAAATTAGGGAGATGGCGATTTGAAGTGGGACCCTGATTTCCATTCAGCGGGAAACCGCTAAAATAGCTGGAAGTTCCCAGCTATGATTATATCAGGACAATTTCAATACTATCTCGAAACCATAACAATTTGAATAAACTTTATATATTTTATTGAGGAAATAGCATGTCTTAAAATGACAAAAACAAAAATTCTATATTTCTCGTCATTTAAAATATTAATCTTTAATTTACATCCTGTTCACAAAGTTGTAAAAGGAGATAAAAAGTAGATTAATAATTCCAGATACTACATTTAGTATGTGACCTAAATTTTCCAGGAAGAAGGTTTGGTAGCAGAATATTCATCATTACAATTTCTTTGCTCCATTGAAGAAGTCTTGTTCAGGTTCGATGCAAGGGCAGCTTAATTTTTAATGAATATCATGCAGAAAGAAACATGATTTAGCTATCCAAAAAAGAAGTATCTATAAATAAATTGTTGATAAAGCACTGATTCTTTAACTAGAACTATTACTTTATGAATAGAAAGAAACCAATAACATGGATGATGAAAGAGCTGCTAATAATGAAACGTAGAAATGAAGATGAGAGAGGAAAGTAAAGCATTTAAATGTGAAATATTAGGTAAAAGCGATCAAAAATTAGTTTTACTTACGGTCAAACCAATCAGTCCATTTTAATGCAGTTTTGTCGTTCTGAATGTATTCTCTTTTATCTTTAGCCCTTCGAATTCCAATCCATAGCCGTTCAGTTGTTGATTTGACGACAGATCTGATTTGTTCAAATGAAAGTCAATGAATGTTATACAAAAAAGAGAAAGAATATTTTTAAAATGATTGAAAGTTGGATTAAGTCACTGAGAATTGCTCATGTTTGCACCTGTTAAACTGGCAAGCAAAACAATAATTACTTAACCTATCTCTGACCTATGTATTCAGTTTTAAGTAATACCAGGGAATGAACATGTAGCAAAAATGTACATACCTCTATTTTTCGGCATGTAAATGAATTGTGCCGAAAGATAGAGCTATGTCAGGAAGATTTAGATAGTAAAATTGAATTTATAGCCACAAATATGTAAAATGTTTTAAGAAATCTAAATGTAAGAATTCTTGAGTGGAAACGTAACGAATGTGACGATTTAATTTATAATTGGTAAGGAAAGGGTTAAATTGGGACGATGAAATGTAGAACTGAATGCTTTAATATGGGTTGATGACATAATCATCAAGATGCTCAATTTAGCAAGCGTGCATTGTGAGAAGTAGTCCTTTGGAGCCATAGGCTCATGAAGCCGGAGTTTATCTCAGTTCTATAGCATTAAAATGACAATAAGAATTATTAGCTACTTCTTGGACAAAACGGTTGTTAATGGCAAAGTACTTTCTTCAGATCTAAGAGTCATTCAAATCAATGCTGGGTCAGAATGTAATCTTGACTTTACCACTGGGATCGATCCCATCCCCTCATGTCTAAAGCGGATCCAATGACTTTTACACTTTTGTCTTAGTACGACAAATTTTTAAAAGGGAGGCCAAAAATCTCTTAGATAACGATACCCACATGCAGTTTGTGTTGGTACTGTGTGATGTTAGGAAAGAATTGTAATTAAGACATCTCTTCATATTTATAATTTGTCAACCCAATGGAACAGCTACATCTGTCATTACTTCTACCTCAGAGTTATCTTGCTTAAGTTGAAGAATATTGAAGAGAATTTTGAGGTTACAAATACAGGTTAAAGATTGATTTTTTAAAGTTGAGAGACCAAAGACTCATTAATCATTAATTAGGTCTACTTAGTGGAATTCCATTATTAAAAAAATTATTATCATCATACAATCTGAAGTAAATAATTATATTTCATATACAGTTCCTCAATGTAATAATGTCAAGTTCCATGTGAAAAGGTATAGGCATGGAGCGGGATATGTTGAACCTGTGCTGAAACACATTGGTAAGTATCTGTGTATGTGTATCGATCAATGCAAATCAAAGGGCTCAGTACATCTTGCTTTGTTTTTAAAATGGAAAAAAGATTCAAAAACATTTATAACAAATGGAACAGTTCAACCTTGGTATAAACATGGAGCCACCCGGAGAGAGAGAGAGAGAGAGAGAGAGAGAGAGAGAGAGAGAGAGAGAGAGAGAGAGAGAGAGAGAGAGAGAGAGAGAAGAGAGAAAGAGCGGGAGAGGATGGCCCAGGAGAGAATTAAATTGTGAAAGGTTGATGATTGATGGTTTGTGTTGAGCCCAAAGACTTAAAGTAAGTCGAGACGGTTTGTCGAAGAAATTATCTTATCTAGACTAAGTTATAACTGAAACTCACCGCAATGACAATAAGAAAGAAGCTTGAGCCTTGCTCTCAGGAACAGCAACTCTTGAATCTTGCTTCTTACAATCCTGTTCAGCCTTTTCATAAATTAATTTCCTATCTATGTATCTATAACAATTTCCTTGGAAGTATATATAATCAATGGGACAGGCTGTGGATAGAATTGTAAGAAGGAAGATAATAATGATAAAATTACTTCTACTACGACTACTACTACTACTACTACTACTACTACTACTACTACTACTACTACTACTACTACCACTACTACTGCTACTACTACTACTACTACTACTACTACTACTACTACTACTACTACTACTAATAATAATAATAATAATAATAATAATAATAATAATAATAATAATAATAATAACAACAATAATAATAATAATAATAATAATAATAATAATAATAATAATAATAATAATGGTGATGATGATGATGATGATTATGATGATGATGATGATGATGAAGATGATGATGGCAATGGTGACGATAATAATAATAATAATAATAACAACAACAACAACAACAACAACAACAACAACAACAATAATAATAATAATAATAATAATAATAATAATAATAATAATAATAATAATAATAATAATAATAATAACAAGCATAGCTGCCCGTTGAATGAACGTGATGATAAGTCGATTAACTCAAAATTTATGATTTAAAAGAATAAATTTTGAACCCAATTTCTATTGTATTAATAAACAATCCATTTTTCGATTTCGTAAAAAAAAACTACACTGAGATTTTTATTTGGGCATATAGATATTTTCTGTATTTAACAGCTTATATATTTCGTTCCGTATCATATAATTCTTTCCCAATGATATGAATGGAAAATGGTTAATACAAATTTTTAAAAATTGATTATTTTCAAAAGAATGAGAGGAACCACCAACTGGCATCGATTCGATGCATGTAAATAACATGTCAATGTCATGCTCACTAACCAGAAGGGTGACTGACACAAAACCCACATGCTAAAAATGACTTGTTTTTTATTAGATTTGATAAAAGAAATTTGAAATAATAATAATAATAATAGTAATAATAATAATAAAAATAATAATAATAATAATAATAATAATAATAATAATAATAATGATAATAATAATAATAATAATAATAATAATAATAATAATAATAATAATAATAATAATAATAATAATAATGATGATGACGATGATGAACATGATGAGAATGATGATGAGGAGGTCATGAGGTCAATACACACACACCGGGAAAGTTTGATAGAGAGTTAGCAGTAAGCATATTCTCAACACAAACATCTAGGCCAGAAATGGTTGAGACATTGAGTAATCTCTAATACTGGGGGAATATAATATACCTTAAGAAGTTGCAAGAGGGACTCAAGCTAGTTACTAGGTTTGAAATCAATTTTAGGAGTGGTCAAAGGCGTCGATTGTAGATAGTCCCTCTTGTCCCCCGTCATTTCCTGATATAATTAACATAAGTGTCCTATCTACTCACTTTTCTGAATTAATATCCATCCACTATCGGAACTCACTCAATGCCTCAATGGGCTCTATGTCAAATGTTTGTTTTGAGAATAAACTTATTATTAGTTTAACTGCTAGGTCGCCAAAAAACTTTTGTGCTGTTCGTGTGTTGACCTTGTGACCTCAAGAAGCTGTGGAAGACACTAAAGATGCGAGAGTTACTAAAGATAGTTATTAAGTTCAAAACCACATTCTGAGGAGTGGTGAGTGGCGTCGATTGTAGAGTGGCAAGGCGGAGTTGCCGTAACAGGCGGACTGTGGGTTCAATTCCTTATCACCGCAAAGGGTATATTCTTTGTCTTCTGGCACTATTCTACTCACTTCATTTCCTGTTATTATAACATAACTGCTCCACACACTTTTCTGAATCAATAAAACAGAAATTTAGACCTAGCCTCATATATTCTATCAATATTCAGCACACGGAAAGAGTGGAGTCAATGTCATGCATTACTATATTAGGTTTTTTTAGACCGTCAGTTAGGTGATTCGTTCTTTAAATACATCAGACTATAAACATTTATGGTTTCAAAGTTTTGCGCGGCTATAGGGAATAAGATTAGCGGGAGAGTAGCGATCTTGATTGGACGTCATCCATAGTCTTTGACGTCATCGGCGGAAAAAGTTATTAGAGAGAGAACGTCATGTTGGTTGTGCGCATGCGTCTCTCGTCCTCGCTTCCGCCCGCACAACCAACATGACGTTCTCTCTCTAATAACTGTTCCGCCGGTGACGTCACAGACTATGGGTGACGTCCAATCAAGGGACGCTACTCTTCCGCTAATCTTATTCCCTATATGGTCTTGTGGTATGAAATTGGCCTTTGCGCTGATAAGTCCTGGGTTCGAATCCCTCTCTGAGAAGTGCATAGTTGGAATAGGCTCTTTACTCACATTCTCTCACTGAGCTCCGGTGTAAAATGAGTACCTGGCTGTAAACAGCGTTTTGTTTGCCGGAAAAATTGTAATATCGCCCTACAGGTGTCGTGTCTTGTTTATGTTGAGTGTTGCTGTTGGCTAGGGATCCCTTGTAAAACACTTTGAGCACGTTATGTGGAAATTGAAATCTATAAATGATCAATTTTGTTTGTTTAGTATGTTGGTACTTTTCATATGGTGGCAGATGTTAAGAGTACTTTACTGAAATGTATAGCATCAATAAATCACTGTAAAATAAAACAGTTTTCAGGTAGTGGGTCACAAATAGTTGCTATTGAAAGCATAATATAATGACTATATCATAAATATTGGCATGAACGCTAACCACAGACACTTACCCAAACATGCAGTGTTAGCCACAGACCATTCACCACTGGAAAGACAGGTTCTTTTAACATCAAAGGAATTTTTGTTACACTTATAGATGATACTGTTACTAGCTGAGTAGAATCTCTGTTTTTCACCTTGAACTATGCCATTGGGAACATCGGGTCGGTCTTTGCAATTGTGAGCTGTGAAAAAAAAAGTGGTTAAATATCGCAGTTAGTAAGTTAATTTGCTTTTAGTTATTTTGAATGCCCAAAAATGCGTGTTGAGTCTGGCAAAACTGGTCGGATGTCACATGAGTTAGATTTGAGATAAGAGTGAATAAAAGTAAAAATGATTTTTTTGCATGATTTTCGTTTTTTCACTTGATCGTTTTTATTATTCACCCAACTGCATTTTCACAAAAGGATTTTACAATTTGAAGCTCATATATAATTTAATCATTTTTTCTGAGCTCTATTAATGATGCGAAATATGTATGTCATATCTTTTAAAGCGATTTTCTCAATTTATCTTAATTTTTTTTACCCCTGCCCTTCAAATGAAAATAACTACGACCCCAATTAAGATAATTACAAAATTCAAACTGCATTTTGTCCAGAAACGGTGCCTCAAAGGTTTTGCCAAATTGGCACATACATTATCATACATACGCATTTGAAGGCTGCGTGGGTTTTGTGCAGAATGAAAATCATTGAGCATGGCGATTATAGGGAATGAGATATCGTCCCTTGATTGGACGTCACCCATAGTCTGTGACATCACTGGAGGAAAAGTTATTAGAGAGAGAACGTCATGTTTGTTGTGCGCATGCGTCTCTCGTCCTCGCGCGAGGACAATGATAGCAAACAAACCTAGGCATCAGTGTCATGGGATAAGGCAACTCCAATTCATTCCCTGATTCAACTCACATACTATAGAAGAAGAAGAAGAAGAAGAAAGAAGAAGAAGAGAAGAAGAAGAAGAAGAAGAAGAAGAAGAAGAAGAAGAAGAAGAAGAAGAAGAAGAAGAAGAAGAAGAAGAAGAAGAAGATCATGATGATGATGATGATGATGATGATGATGATGATGATGATGATGATGATGATGATGATGATGATGATGATGATGAGAAGAAGGAGGCGGAAGAGGAGGAGAAAGAAAAGAAGAGGAGTATGAGGAGTATGCAAATGAGGAGAAAAAGGAGAAATGGAACTGGCATGGAAGAAGACGGAGAGGGGGAAAGAAGAGAAGAAGAAGAAGAAGAAGAAGAAGAAGAAGAAGAAGAAGAAGAAGAAGAAGAAGAAGAAGAAGAAGAAGAAGAAGAAGATTAGAAGACAAAAGAGAAAGAGGTGGGTAGAGGAGAGGGAGGAGGAGGAGGAGGAGGAGGAGGAGGAGGAGGAGGAGGAGGAGGAGGAGGAGGAGGAGGAAAAGAAAAGAAAAGAAGTAACAAAATATAAAAAGTTGGGAAGTAAAAGGCGGAGAGAAGGAGCGAGTACGAGAAGTGGAAAAGTAATTTTAAGAAAAAGAAATTGGACTACCCTTAATTACAACTCTCATACTGTCCAGTTGTGACATACAATTATGAATGTTACTAGTCCGTTTCTAGTCTTAAATACTGGTATAAACTCCGCAGTAATCAACCCTATGGCTCTTAGAACATGTTTCACGTATCGTAACTCAATATATATTTGTCTATTAACTGGTGATAGTTGCACAAAAACTATCGTAATTCCTTTTTGTCCAAACGCTCCCTTTCACTTGCATCCGTTTAAAAAAAAAACTTTCTTCAAAATCATTCTCACTGGGTCTTACGTCTTCTACTTTGTTTCTCTCACTCGCTTAAAAATTGGTATTTCTTGCTGTATTTTGTTAATAGAGACATGAAAAATCTAGCATCTATACAGTTTAAGGAAAATATTGCGATAATGAGTTTCCAGAAGATTATTTTTAATCATTTCCTGAACGAAAACAATCAAAACCTCTCATAAATCTACTAACTAGTACTATGGGAACGATATGTGATACGGGCTAACTTCGTCCAGCCTACTGTCACTGTCAGCTGACGGACGTTTTATTTTCACACTTGGTTTAGCTAAGTGAGTCATCGAACCATCTCTGTGTATCTATCTACGACAAAACTGTTCACCTCTTTCTATATACTTGTCCAATTCACAGGTTTTCGCACAATCACTGGATTCCCTTGTGCACTCGCCCCTTTTCTTGCGCTCTTGACAGTCATCACTAACATCATGTTGATTTTCTGGATAAATCATTTAAAAGATGAAGAGATAATATTTTAGCCTAAAATCATTTGCTAAGCTACGCCACTGAATGCAACTTTGTTGTGAATATTGTCCCGAGGGGAAATAGAATGAACACACTATTACTGTAAACATTTTAAAGTTTGAGTCATATTTTATTTCAAACCATGAAAAGGAACTTGGCATTGTGAGAAAACTAGCGGTATTCAAAATTCGCAATGTCACTTAAAATATAAGCTGGCATACAAAAAATCATGGCATCACATTTTTTGTATTTTTGGAAGAATTTGCTAAAATTTTGCGTTAACGTTACTTCTGACTGTAATTCGGAATGAATTAAATAAAGAAAATAAAGAACGCCTACAGCAAAAAAAGGACAACAATTAGAAACTTTTTCGTTAAAGGAAGTAAAAACAATACTTCACTATCCTCAATGAAGGTATTTTTTAACCAGCAGATATTGCAAGTTAAACTCATTTATAAGCAATAGTTTTACCTCACACCACACCGATTTGAGACGACTGGTCATATTTATACTCTTGACAAAATCGCCATTTCACAAACGTTATCTTTTCTGTGACAACTGTTAGAAGGAAAGGGGAGCAATGCTCATTGTCAAGGAATAACCTTAAGTATTTCTCTATATGTGCAACATATAAAAACAATGTGCTTAAGGAATATAAAAGAGAATTCATAAGGTAAAGTGACAAATTAGGGAACAGGCACTGGTGTGAGATAAACATCTTATGGGGCCCTTAAGACAGAGCTTAACTCACACAACCCTAACAACGACTATATCCGTAATATACCTGGGGTTACTTTTACCCAAATACATTTTTCTGAGACAAATTATAGACGTAGTATCAAAGCTAATGTTCTTTATTTTACATGTTAATGATAGTTGAATAAAACTTTCTATGTACATGCTCATTTTTAATACATTTTTTCCAATGTTGAAAAGTATTAAAACTCTCTAGGATTGAGTGAGTTAAGGAATGAGGTTATTTTATCAATAAAATAATAAATAATAATAGCCATTTAGCAATAAAATTTATTTCACATTTGAATTGTCTACATGTAATCAGAAAAATATCCGAGAAAAATATAAACGTTTCATATTAAGGTCATACCTATAAGGCAGACATCACAAAGGGCTTTTTTACAATCTTGGGTGTAGCACCAGGGTTGCTTTTCACCGTCAGGATTTCGACAGTAGTTGCCGTCTAGATTGGCCATGAAGTCTCTGGGGTATCGTAGACATACATGTTTTCAATTACTACTTATTTACTTATTTACGTATTTACAGGTCTGATAACTTAAATTGTTATGGTCTCATTGTTGTAATAGAAATATTCTTAATCTCAAGCAAAATATTCCACTACAAGAATGTTAAATCAAGCCCATAGCTGCGTCCAGTTATCAGACCTCCTACTATTGCAATTTAGAATAACGTAGTTTTTTGCCTTTTTATTTTGTTTGAATTTTTTTCTTTTGGGATCTGGGGGAAGAGGCGGAGACGACAATTTGTAGAGACTAACAAAAAACAAAACAAAAAAAGGCTAAAACTTATCTTGATTTCATATATCAGAACTTTAAAATAAGAAGTCGCATTATGAGCCTAAAAATGGGGTATTACGTAACCTACTTATTGACAAGTAAACATTTTTGGAGTACATTTGACAACAAACACTTTACCCTCTTTTGTAATAACCCATTATAATATGTCAAAAAAATTATATTGTTTTTCATCGGCTGAAAATGAGGTCAAATTAGCAAACAAATAAGAATGAATCGTTTGTTGCATTTGTAGAGCTCACAAGCTATTCTGGTTTAAACCCGTATTCCATACGTGGTTGTATTGTGACCTATCGTTCCAAAACGGCATTCTATCTGCTAAACAAATGCACAAAAATGATTTAAATCTAAAATGACTAGAAATTTGAGAAGTTATATTTTGTGACATTAAAAAAATACTATATCTATTATCCCCAATAAGACATGTCAACTCAATGCAAGTATTTCATTTGTTTTTATCTTACATTCAATTTTCAACATTTAAATAAACCCAACTAAAATCTGTTATGAAGCAGTGAATTTAGTCTGAATTTTAGTAATTTTAATTCACAGTCATCTGAAGACCTCAATTAATTGTGTAGCTGTGGACCTTCTCCTTCAATTCATTTAAACACAACTTGATTTAATACAAAGTTTGGATTTAACTCCAGATTTATGGGCTTGATGACCCACTGAAGGACTACTTATGTTATTGGGCAAATAAATTGTGGAAAGGTGAAAGCAAATGAATTGTGGGAGCGAAAATTTGAAAAATAATGCCCAAATAGCTTCATGATTAAAACTTTTTTGGCCAATATTATGAAAGTACCGGTTTGGGAAAAACCAACATAGGCATACAGATGCTGTCAATAACGATAATAGTAACAAGAACAATGCATGACAAGATAATAATGAATCTTGGCGTGATTAAACAAGAGCAAGTCCGCAAGCTTCTAAGCTCCGCAAGGTGACAATTTTGAACCATACAATTCACAATTTTTATTCAACATTATAGTATTTTTTAAATTTTCTTTCTTGGTTTTAAATGTCAGTTGCAAGTTCTATAAATTTGAATTGCTTTCATATTTTCAGTCATCACATACAGACGTTGTTATTTGATTGTAAATTGAGCGCCCTAAATTTTTTGGGTCTTTATGATGACTAGACCAGATAATTGAACTGACCCAAACTACTCTCCCTTTGTTCGAAATTTTCACATTGCGAAATAGCCAGTCTTAAAATGACGTAGGCATATTGACTAGATAATCTGTTCTTAGATTTAAAAATTGTTGTCCATAAAAGGAGAGGAAAATGCTGGTAACTACAAAGTATATCAATATCTATTTTACATTTAAAAATGAAGAATTTACATAGAGACAAAACGTGCCTATCTTTTTACATTAACAAATTAGGGTGCAAGCAATGGTGTAAGATAAAGATCTATTTAATCAGGAGATTCCAACTTTAGTCGCGCCAACTTGATTTTTAGGATTAAAATGTTCATACATACTTGTTCAGATTTCTATCTTTTAAATAGTGCCTATCAAACGACAAATGTTACTTACCCAATTGCGATTGGATTGTGAGGACATTTAAGAGCTTCAGACCATGGCATGCATTTTTGGTACGACTGAGTAAAACTCACATTACCATTATAAGACGCACCCCTGTCGGTTCTTTTATAGCACATGCTGCTATCTGTTACGAAAAAAATATTAGATTATAAAAAAACTTATATAATTGTATGACCATAATTAAAGAGTACTTAGATATAAAAGGAAATTTGGTTGACGATTAGTGTGTACAAATGATAATAAAAAGTATTGTAAGGTGGAGCTAAAAATATAACGGCAAATGGAAAACAAAGAACAAGTTATATTAGTATTTTTAAGAAAAATTTTCCCAATACAGACAGGGATTTGAGAAGAATGACAATATCTTAATATTTTCAACAAGTAAGCAGATGCTCAATTTTACATAAATCTCAACGACTCTGGCTTTATTGTGGTTGACATCAAAATTACATTACTGTTACTGCTCTCTTGGTGAAAACAATTAGATATAATGTCAGAATAGATTGCATTTCTACTGTTGAGGGTTAATCAAGCAAATATGTGACCCAATGCTTAAAATGGTGTTTTTTGTCAGGGTAATTTACATGCTTTCATTTGGATGTGTGAGTCCAGGAGAAGGAAGAACCTTGTCCGGATGCCGTTTTGGTTCATTCCTGATCTGGCTACTCATCGTCGGCTTTTCCCCGCAGGATTGGATCTAAGCTGGCATCACCTTCAGGGCCGTGGCAGCTCCCGTATGACGGCAATGTAATGGTCCTTTGAAGGAGATGATCCTTCCACAATGCCAGGAAATACTGGGATTCTTCAAATCGCCTTTTAACAGGTTGCAGAACTGCATCAAATATGTGCAAATGGAAACTTGAGAACAGTGATGCCTGCCAGAAATGTCAGGCAGCTCCAGAGACCAGCGATCACATCGTCCTCCACAGTGCAGTAACGAGACTTGCAGGTGGTTATGAATTAGTTCTTATGGACGAGGATTTCCGAAGCTGAGTTGACGAAACGAATTTGAAGGTGTAGCCATACGCCACCACTACTACTATTCAGAAAATGTTTATCGAAATAAAATTTATAAATTCTAAAACACGAAACTTGAGTAAAGTTTATTAGGGAGAATGAATAAAGTTTCGAAAAGTGTGAAAAACCAAATTTCTTTTTCTTTATCTGTAATTTCAATTATAAATTCCATTTTTGTCGTTCGCTTCACTGGGACATATTATAGATTGAGAGAATGTCTCAAATATATATGGATAAAAATGACCCACAATTACCTGAAACCCACTTCACCGTAGCTTTCAAGGTGGGGTGAGAATTGGCACGCCCCGTAAATTCCAGTCTGATTTTCCTAAACTCAACGTGAGAAACCTTGTTGTACTTCTGGCCATAAAATCTGTGTGAGGAAAATAAAAGGATGCAAATTACTCTCTCTCTCTCTCTCTATCTCTCTCTCTCTCTCTCTCTCTCTCTCTCTCTCTCTCTCTCTCTCTCCATCCACTTTCTTTCTCTGTATTCCATTAATATGATTTCAAAAATAAGCTCTATTGATATTATGTAGGCCATATTTGGCTCCAAATGGTGGTCACATAATTTGGAAGTCCAATTTTCAACCATTAAACTGAGAGTAACTCTTCATTGAGATAAAATTTTTAAGTTTTTTACCAAAGTATCGTGAAAGGAAAAACTATTATGCATGCACATATACCCATACAAACATATACATATGTGCGAAAAAAATGGCTATGTGGTCTTGTGGTATGACACTCGCTATCGGATCGGAAGTTCCTGGGTTCGAGCCTCGCTCGACGCATAGTTGAGTCCTTGGAAAAGGCTCTTTACTCACATTCTTTCACCGTATTCAGGTGTAAAATGAGTACCTTGTCGTTAACAGCGTTGTCTCTGTCCGAAAAAAATTGTAATTTCGTCTAACAGGCGTCATGTCTCGTTCTACATGTTACGTGTTGCTGTTGGTCAGGGACGCCTTGTTAAGCGCTTTGAGCACGTTCAGTGGATATTGCGCCATATAAAAGCTCAGCTTTTTTTATATTTACACACATATACAAACACACAGACAAATGTGCATACACAAACATACACACAGACATATACATGCGCACATACATACATTCACACACACACACACACACACACACACACATATATATATATATATATATATATATATATATATATAAACAAATCATTTGTATACGTAGGTAATGAGTTCCACAAAGGTGGGGCAGAAAAGGCAAAAGATCGTTCAGAGAATTTAGTTTTAGGAGTATTTCTTTAAAATGATACGGAGTTAGAAGACCTGAGGTAGCGACCTGGAATATGGACAGTCAGTAGTGATTTTAAGTAATCTGGAGCAGTGTTGTGAAGACATTTAAAGGCAAGACATGCTAGTTTATAATCAACTCTTCTGTCCACGGGAAGCCAATGAAGCTATTCCGAAACGGGATTCTCTTTTGTCTTGGTGACAATTCGTGCTGCCCTGTTTTGTCACAACAGCAGTCTTGCGACCAAGCTCTTTGGAAGCCCGTAGAGAAGTGATTTGCAATAGTCTAGCCTGCTAGCAAAAAGTGAATTAATGAGCATCTTACAAATTTCTTCATCGAAAGGGTTGCGAATATGACTAGTAGACCTTAAAATAAAATGTAGATTTTGACAGATTTTGTTATATGATATTGCATATTCAGAATTTCATCAAAATAAAAACCAAGTTTATTTTTAAACATTTGAAGATCTGGAAATGATAGAGTCACAAATCAAAAATTCTTCAGTTGGAATGATCTTTCCTTATATCTAAAAACGATTTATTAAGTTTTATAACCATTGAATTTTAGCTTGTTTTGGGTCATCCAGAGCTTGATGTGGGAGACGCAGTTAAAGGTTTTTGTCTTGTTTGAAATAAAGTTGGAAGAAGAAATTGGGAAATATAGCTGTGTATCATCGGCGTAAAGTTGGTGACTGGTGCTGTAGGATTTAATGATGCTAGTAAGAGATGTGGTGTAGACAAAGAGCAGAAATGGACCCAAAACTGACCAATGCGGCACGCCAAAATTAAGTGTGATGGTTGTTGAAGATGTTCTATCTATGCACACTCGTTCCGTTCGATTCTTCAAGTTATTAGAAAACCACTTGAATGCTGTTCCGGTGACTCCAAAAGAATCCTCCATTCGGTCTAAGAGAATATTGTGGTCGACCGTATCGAATGCCCCATTTTAATTTAAGAGTCCCATGTCTGCCCAATACCCGCACTGCGTCCCAAAGAAAAAAGAGAATCTCTTAGAATCCGTCCTGCGTCCCACTGACAGTTCGCTTTGATTGCGCACGAACATTGGAGTTTGCGTCCGAATTGCAACGGGAGAATATTCAGACTCGACTCCGAATTGCAACTTCGGGTCTAGTAGCGCGCAGGTCCAATATTGAGGACGAGCATAACTGAGTCAGTGGGGCGATGGTCCAGTATTGAGGATGAGTTGGCTTTGACGCCAAGCGCGCCAGTCCATTATTGAGGACAAGATCAACCCCGTCCTAGTTTATGAATGGAGTTGTTAACCTTTCTATATTTAGAAATGCAGTAAAAATTTAATTGATTCTGATTGGTCAATAATTTAGCTATGTCCTTCAACTTGTTGAAGGCAAGTTAGTGGCCTTTCAAGTCATAAACAAAGCCAACAAAGAGCCCCCCCCCCCCCTCCCCCCCCACCACCATGCCCCTACCACGCCGTTTTGCATGCTCTGGTCATCTGTTACATCTCAAACAAAGGACACAAAGAAATAATGTTACCCACGTGTGTGTGTTTGTAGAAAATTCCTTTATTACATGTGTGCATCTGTACGTGGGCTCTTGGTGTGTATATGCGTGTGTTAGACGAAAACTAGGCTAATGTGTGTAGCAATAAGGTGTAAAGCCTTGCTCCCTCTCATTCCACCACTCAATTATTCGTAATAGAAAGTTGACTGTTGCAGGTTTCATAAATTCTTACTAAGTTTGCTCTCTCAATAAATATCTTATTTCTCTTTAAGAAAATGTAAAGGTTGTACCATAAATTATTGCTATTAGCTCAAAAAAGTATTATTCTGGGATGGGTGTAAATATTGAAAAACTCCATTGTTTCAACTGATCAGCTGTAGCAACTAGGCACTGTCCAGTGTAGCTTCCGGAATGCAAGGCCGCGTCACTTGAGTTAAATATTAGTGATGAGACTATGGTTAGCACCCAGCCTACAAGTCAAACTCTCATTTGATGACATTCCTCATGAAAACTGAATTAATAGACTACAATTATTTTGCTGGGTTTTTTTTACTGAGAGGCTTGTAGAATTTTATTCTTTTAAGTGGAGTGTTCACCTTCATCAAAATGTTAACTTACGTGTGCAAGGTACGCATCCCACCTGTCCATACCAATGATATCTTTAGAGTGTCGGGAAGCTTTGCATCAAATTCATCTATAGTGATAATATATTTTCCGCCGCCATCATTCTGGTTAAATAGAACATTAATATGAATCAATATGTCTTCACTGTGGTTTAGATTTGGTTTGGGTTTCAATGAGATGAATTGTAAATTTATACACAACGAACATAACAACCGGTTGATATTTTGTTTAGACAAGAAGTGACTCCTTTTATTCATTTCTGCTACAATGTTTTAAGGCCGTACCGTGATCATAATATTAATAATATAAACAATAATAATGCTCGTAATATTAAATAATACATGCCTTTAATTACGATTATATAGCAGGGATATAAACCCATAATGACTCTCCGTAGCTTTCAAATGGTTTCAGTCAACTATTATAATTATATAGGTTTGATAAGAAATTAAGTTTAAGAAAATGAACAGTGTAGTGATCTATGTCAAATCCTTCATAACTTTCTCGGGATTTTAAAAAAAAAACTCAATACATATTTTCTCAAGGTGTCTCCCAATACTTTTATGATTTGATTATATAAGCATAATTAGAGTTCCCATCTGCTATAGTTACAACAAGGGCCAAGTATGACAATGAATAAATTAAAGCCCAGCGGATAGGCGTGAGATGCGATAGGGCGAATAATTAATCGACCGTCCGGCGATCAAAGGAGCATAATAAAAGTTTACACAAGATTCCCTGACGCCAGCCATAATGATGTACCAGTTAAATCCTGGCACTGGCGAATCATCCTGGAACATCATTGGTTTCTGGGATTCACTAACTCCAGCCATATGTATAATAAGCAAATAATCAGCTAACTCAGTCTCTCTCCCTTTCCACCACTCTATCACTTATTTGCTATAGTGGTGAACTCGGAATTCTATTTAGCAGTAAATATTGTGTGGACAGGAGTATGTAATAATTATATCAATCTTATAGCTGTGAACTTACTTTGTGTTATTATCAATTAATGCCATTTAAAGATAGAATGTGTAGTGAATAATAATAAGTAATATAGTGTTTTCGCCTGGGCTGTAAGTAGATACAACCTATAAAATAACAGAAATCGATAACTCATGTTCTTAACAGAAATTGATAATTCTTGTTATGAAAATAAAATATTTCATTCAGTCTCTTTATCTATATATGTTCATATTATCGTATATGTATGTATGCCTTTTAAATGAATGAATTACATTACATGAATTGCATTTAGAAATTTGCGATCGATAATACGCGATAGTGCTATAATGTATTTATATGTATTGATTCTCATGCTCGCATTTTTTACTGATCTTTCCCTATCCCACTAACCTTCCTGTACCCCATTAATTAAATTAAGGAGCATGGCTAACAAAATTTAGATTAGTGGTGATGTCAAGGGTGTTTATTGAAAATCCTCACGACATTACTGCTCATAAGGAATATAAAAATGTCGCAATTAGTCAAAGATTTGCTCCGGTATTTTGACAGATTGGGGTACCAAGTAAATGCCCATTTGATTACAAGCTAATCCATCTATCAAGTGAGCCACTGGGACAACCGAAGAATGAAAAAGGCTCCTCCATAAAATAAACGGGCAGAAGAAACCTTAAAGTCGCCCTCCCAACAGATAAGGATCCCATTAAAATAAATTGAGTAGTGAACCAGAAAGGATGAAATTAACTAACATAGCCAAACTTTAGTTAATTAAAATGTACTATTATTATTTTGGCTACTTGTGTGCTAACCTCTTATCATGTATGGCAATTCTGTTGATTTATATTAGAGTATTTCTGCTTTAAACGGGGATTAATACTTACCTTCTTAACCTATCTATCATTATATAACGTGTCAATAATCTACCACTACTTCTACTACTTATTTCTTGAAGAAAACTGGGTAATGTAACTGTTGCTGCTCGAAGCTCGAAGGAATAAATAATAATGTGAAATTGAATGTAAGCTTCAATTTGATTACAAAACAGATCAAATGAACGTTTCGGGTTTCCCCTTTAACAACAAAACAGGATGAATGAAACACCACAGATGAATGAGATAATGCGGTAGTGGCGTAGTTAAGATGAATAAACAAAACATCGGTTGCCGGAAATAGTATGCTTCTTTGTGAGGAAGCACGAATTAAAATAGAATGCTAGATATTTCTAAAATGTGCGTAATTAATCAAGTGAAAAGAGGGGAGGCGGGGAGGAACGGTGTAATGCAGTTTAGAAAGCGAAATATAAAAACAGTGTAGACTATTGTTGGAAAATAAATAGACAATGGAATTGAAAATAACTACAAAAAAAAGATAAATAAATAAATAAGGGATGTCAGTATAAGTATAATCATTAGTGACAGCAGCAGCAGAAGGAACAGTAATCACTTTTAGTAGTAGTAATAGTAGTAATAGTAGTAGTAGTAGTAGTAGTAGTAGTAGTAATAGTAGTAGTAGTAGTAGTAGTAGTAGTAGTAGTAGTAGTAGTAGTAGTAGTAGTAGTAGTAGTTGCTGTAGTCAAAGTAGTAATGATACTGATATATAATAAAAGGAAATGAAGATGGATGGCCGGGAGAGTCGGGGGGGGGGGGGGGGGGGGGGGGGGGGTGGAAAGAGACAAATGTAGTATAATATTTATATTAGGTCCAGTATCGAGCTCATGCCGTGAGGTGAAAGGGTGTTCAGTTTTAGGATCAGTTCTGCCTCCCTATATTTTCTATGTTGTTTGGTGGTGTGACAGAACTGAAGGACGACAACTTGGATGTCGTGCAATCCTCGTTGACTGGACCCATTGAAGTCGTGGGCGACAGATTTGTCCTCGTCGTTTTCAATAGACCGCAGATGTCCAAACATGTCGCTTAGTCTCTTGCCAGTTTCTCCCACGTATGTCTTGTGGCAACGTTTGCAGATTATAGCGTTAATTAGATTACGATCTGTGCAGGTGAATGAGTGTCGGATGTACACACTTTATCCGGGAATTTGATGGAATTTTCCACGAATAAGTGTGGGCATGTCCTGCATCTGCAACATCCACAAGGCTCCGTCTTACGTTGAGTACCGGCCATATCCTACGTCAAGCGGCTCCTAACTAGTATGTCCCTCATATTACGGTCCCGTCTGTAGGCGATTAGCGACGGTACGTTGAATATATCCCTCGTTTCTACATTCCTGAAGAATCTGACGGTAGCTGGTTTTTTAAATTTTGATGACTTCCTTGTTGTGTGGATGATTAGTAATGACTAGGATATGTCTGTCTGTTTTGCTGTCATTGTTGTCAACTGGTTTCATGGCAGCTTCCCTAGAGATATTTTGGATTTTGTCAACCGCTTGTTTTAAAATGGATTCAGGATAATGGCGGTTGCGGAAAAAGTCAAGCATTTTATCCTTCTCTACCGTGAAGTCCTCATCATGCAATAAATCTAAACAAGTTTTAGTTTTTCTTCAAAGTAAAAGTTCAGAAGGTGTAAATCCAGTTGTTATTTGAGGTATTTCTCTGTATTTCAGTAGAAACCTGGTCAAAGTCTCTGGTAAACAACCATTGTTAATGTTAATCTTATTCATATCTGATTTGAAGGTTGCAACAGCTCTCTCTCTCTGCTAATCCATTTGTGGATTGGTGATGAAGGGTTGACTTTATGAACTCGATGCCGGTGCAACGAAAAAGATTTTCAACTTCTTAGATTATAAACGATAGGCTCGTGGACAAATGATGAAATAATTTTGTTAAGCAGTTCATGTGTTGCAAAGAAGTAAGAAGCTGGAAAATTGTGTCAGAACTAATCCGTTTCATCGGATGAATATCAATCCACTTTGAATGCGAAATAGCAATGATTAAGAACATATGACCTAAGAATGAACCAGCAAAATCCATGTGAAGCCTACATCATGGTTGAGTTGGGTAGTTCCACGAATTCAAATGTGAGTACTGGTGAATTCTGAAAACTTTGACAATTTACAGAAGATTTGGCATAGAATTCGAAATTGTAATCAATTTTAGGCCACGACATATAACTCTTTACTTGCATTTTCATTATATGCCAAAGTGACCCTCGTGAATTTTTGCGAGAATACTTTTTCAAAGCATTGTGGGAACAATAACTCGAATACCCTCTACAGCAAACATCTATTGTCGATGCTTAATTCCACTTTTCTTGTGAAGCAACGACGGAATTTTCGAACAATGTTGGTGGGTCACAGATAGCGATGTGCGACAATTACGTAGATCCGCCGAAGTATTGGATCATTAGATGTTTTGGATGGAATGTGGGCCCTGATAATAGATAGATCGTTGAGAATTTGGAATACCCGATGTATGTCTTCTGGGAATGATGTTGGGGCTCCTTTACATACAGGGGTAACCGACCCTACATCGTTGTAATGGGTAGGCATGTTTCATTTTAGAAACATAAGCACTCAAGATGATACGTCAAAGCTGAATTCGAGATGATGCATGGTCCGGTATTGGTTTGTTTTCAACAAACACAACAAGAAGAGACTTGTGATCCATTTTGACTGTGACATACTGACCAAATATGTATTTGTTGAATTTAAGCAGTCCAACAATGATTGATAAACTTCTTTATTCAGTTGAGAGTAATGTTGTTCCGCATTATCTATTGACCTGGAAGCGTACGCTATTGGCTTTTTTGTTCCATCGTTGAAATGTACGAAAGTATGTCAGAGGCAATCCTGGGCGATGCATCACATGAGAAAATGAGGGACGTTGAGATCGAAATGGACAAGCAGATTCTTTCGTGAGAAACTACGCTTTGAACCTTCAAATGTTGGTGTTCTGGGACCGTTTTTGTGAACGCGGACTAGCGCTTAGTCTCTGACTTAAGTGGCGATTTTGGACTTTTATGAAATAAATGAATTACCTATATTGGGTTAAAAAAAATAATTCTGTATAGTCATTAATTATACGGTAAAAAAACAACATTTTTGTTGAAAAATATAAATTATCTGTGTTAATACCCGTTTTGCAACCAATTTTGGGGGTCTGGCATAAACAATATAACATTCTTTTGGCAAACGTTCCACAAAAACTTATTAAGGAATGACCTCCATATCCTTTCCTCTTATCAACTTTGTAAGTGTGTCGCCATAGATAGATTTTACGACCTTAACTTATGGAATTTTAATTAAAACATTACACAATTGAGAATCATATTGTTATTACAAAATTGATGTTAAAATGCATAGTTTGGATTATAATTCTAAATACAAATACTTTATCAAAAAAAATCTCTCCATGGCGACATACTACATTATTTTTTTGATAACTGTGGTGATTTTCAGACAATTTCACTGAATAGATTCTGAGAAACGTTTGACACAGTATCCCATACCCTTAGAAAATGACATATTGAGAAAATGGCAAAATAGCTTTCCGTTTTTCACACTTTTCTTACTACCTGTACCCTTTTTGACTGTGTATTTCGAGCCTTTATAGTATGCTTTAAAAATGTGGACTTCAATAATATATTGAAAGCTTTACCTAATAATTAGACCCAGACCGCGCCTTTAGTCAAAAAGACTTGAAAAAAAATCGGATTTTATGAGAGCTGACCAAGTAATTCCCGGTCTAAAATCATAACTCCGTCGGACTTCAAGTTTGGCCACGTTTATCTCATATCTTTTTAGGCCGAGTCAAAGCTTAGTCTGAGACTAGTTACTAGGGTACATCATAGCGCCAACAAAGATAGCAGCTATTTTTAGATTTAGAGCTTTGATTCGGAAGGAAAATACTCGGTAACGAATGAAAATGGCAAAAAGTGTCCTGTTGCTATTGACACTGGCTTTAAAAAACTGCAAGATAAGGGCAGCTCGTCGAACATACACATTTTTGTGAGTAAAAACTAAAACTATAAACGGTTAATCGGGCTCGTGAGTTGCGAGTGAACGGAGACTCGAAATCGACAAAGAACACCCCCCACCCAAATTTTTTTATTATTTTAAATTAGAAAGTATAGTGGAGACAAAAGTTATTCTGTTGGCATTGTAACTGACTGAATTACTCTGAGTAATCAAAGCGCACTTTCTCTTTTGTTTTTTTATTTTAATGGGTTTTTTTGGTTCAATTTGTTTACATTTTAATGTAACTTTCATTAGCCTGAAAATATACTTGACAGTCGAACACGGACATCATTGTAGTCTGATCATTCGACAGACAATATCACGTGACTTGATTCACACTGACAAAAGTAATAAGTTCAAATATGAAACGGAACCATATGATATATTAACTATACCATACGTGTTGCTAATTTCCTCTTTAGAAATCTTTTGCATTGACAGTATGAAGGCTGATATCTTACCTACCATCGTGTACTTGATGTTACCAGCACAAAAAATCCGAATTAGTCACCGTCCTTACAACGCCCACTTTTAGGCAAGAGCCTAGATAGTTAGAATCTATGAAAACGTTCATAAAATTCGATTTTTAGTCACTTACTTCTGTTAAGACTAGCAAGCCACATACTAGTTATACTTATAACTATAAAATCTAGCCTCTAACATAAAATTGGGCCCTGGTGTTCGTTTCCAGGCAGTGTTCTCTTCCATAGATCGTTCAACTGGGCCATGCGATGCGATATATTTGATAAGAACTTCAGTTAGTAGTTCAGCACATTAAGGTAAGTTATTAACTCCTGAAGAGATGTTGGTTCTGGTGCTTTGAGTGTGGCTCCGACCTTCGTTGGCCGTGGCAAGATTCCGTTATAAAAGAGACGATAGCCTAGTCATTTGTCGTTCTTTGTGAATTCACATTTTGATTTTTTAATGTTCAATCCTCTTTTTTGACAATGTTTCAGTACAGCTTCTGATGTTTTTAGATCTATTTATGATGAATGTCTTATTGTTAAATATGCTGACAATACAGACATTTTGGGGGTTTTGAAAAGCCAAGAATCAGAAAATTATTATGTAAGCTAAATTAAACATGTGAATTGGTGTCAGACAAAATGCCTTGGACTTATTGTATCAAAAACAAAAGAACAAATCTTTGATTTCAAAAAGAGTCAGGTTCCTCCAAATGCCATTGAAATTAAAAATTACAAACTGGAACTTTTCACGCAATTCAATTATTTAGGAGTGATCCTTGACGAATCACTTAATTTCAAATTTCATGTAGATGGCATCTCTGAGAAACTATGTCAAATAATGTATATTCTTCGAAAATGTAGAAATTTTGGTTTTAGCAGAAAGACAATGTAAGACACTATAAGGTGCTCTCAATCCAGATACTCATTTTAGACCTCAGTAAAGAGCCTTATCCAAAATATTCAACTTTGCACCGTTCTTTGCGGGACTCGAACCCCGGACCTACAAGTCAATATCCAAGCACCTTACCAAGGCCATAAAGCAATCATCATCATCATGATCATCCTCATTAATATTCATGATAAAAAAATAAAAAAATAAATAAAATAAAATTCCCTTTATTCATCCCCATGGGAGAATTTGTCTTTAGGGTATATCCTAAGGTAAGACTGGAATAACCCAGGCGTCAGCCGCAGAGCAGCGCCGCAAAGTGAGCTAGGGCGAAGTGACTTGCTCAAGGTCACACAACGCAGCGGCGGGTGATTGAACTCGGTACCTTTCGGGTAGGAAACAAAGACCGTACCACTGAGCCACGCTGCCCCTTTTGATGATCATCATTATAATCATCATCATCATCATCATCATCATCATCATCATCATCATCATCATCATCATCATCATCATCATCATCATCATCATCATCATCATCATCATCATCATCATCATCATCATCATCATCATCATCCGGATTTCTTCTATTTCCAGAGGATGAATGCTATGTCCTTTCGTCTCTTCTTTATCGAGGGTGAGGTTTTATAAAACATTATCAAACATTACGAATGTTGAAATGTTTCATTTTATAAACAAAAACGTTACCTTAAAATTCCAGATGCAGTATCCGTCTTTGTTTGAATCAATGTTGTAGACCTCATTGTGGTCTCTGAGTCTTATGTCCTTTTTGCATCCTTGTGTAAAAAAAAATACAATTGATATGTAATGAAAAGACTTCTCCAGCCAGGATTAACAGAAATATACTAACACCATGGCTTGATCAAAACGCTCAGATTTTGATCTGGAAATATTTCTGCAAGTTGCATGGCGCTGGTATCATTATTATTCCATGTCATTTCAGAATATTATTTTAAAAAATTATTAACTGAATCTGGTACTTGCAGGGGCTTTTCAAAATGAAAAAAACAAATAACAATAGATAGAAAAAGACGTTCACGATGAAAATCAAGGTTTTTACAAGTCATAAACTACTTGAGAGATATATTTAAGACTTTTTACAGCATTCTAAATCATATCTAAAGACTAAAAACGTTTTTAGGTACGATTTATGATAATGTCATGTTGTCTAATTTTCAATTATGCAGTATTCCTCTTTGTTGTTAACAAACTTTCCAGTTCGAGTTGGCCTCCATCTTGTTTTAGGTCGGGTTGGGAATGACGTTCTACAGCAAATCCTGCAATGCTATGCTATGCACAAATAATGCATTTCAACCTCATTCTTTTGAATAGGAAGTCTCTACAGACAAATTTTGGTTGCAATGAACGAAATCTATTGATAAATCAGGTCAACACAGCCATTTGATATCGCTTTCTGATCGTGAAAGATTTGACGGCGGCCGGCAAACAAACAGAGGACAAAAGGCGTGGCATGCTGCTTTGTGTTATGTACAAAGTCACATGGCGTAGTGATATGGGCTGTCAAACTATCTCAAATGATTCTCAAAACGGACGCGCTTTCATTTTCTTATTTTCTGTTATTTTCTCGCATTCTGCCAAAAATCGACTTTATTTCTATAGCCTCAAATTTTAAGACTTTAAAGAAGTCCAATAAAACATAAATGTTATGGACTATATATACATGACACACACAGTGATGATTACACGAGTTGGCCAACTTATTCCCATTCACCGTTAAATTCCGGTTTTTTAAATAAATAATTCTGTAAGATAATCCCAAATCTTTACATACGTCACATCAATGAAAAGAAGATAAAAAAAGAAGAAAAAATAGCAAAACAAATAACAAAAATTAAAATTAAAATAACTAAAAAACAAACCAAAGTTGTGTTGGAAATGTGGCGAAATTTTGTCACATCACTGGCATTTGGCACATTTCGGCACCCCTGGATTCACATATAAACAACTAATAATTCTGCATAAACCAATATGAAAATAGACATGTGGCAGTCGAAAGAAAAGATTGTTAAGGTGAAAATATTTAGACCAAAAAAATCCCAACGAAACCGGCGCTCAGTATTGACCTATGTGCACCTGCGCTTGTAGGTCAGTAGTGACCAATAGCCACTCCAATTATCAATCTCAATTCTTGATTGCTTTGATGAAACATTTATACTTTTTGGATGCGATTTAGACAAAAATGAGACTTTTTAAAAAGCTCAAACAGAATAATTGTATTTTAAAAAGACGGGTGGTTTCCATTCATCTTATAAACTAAATAAACAAATATTGAACGGGTGATCAGTGTGTTTACATAAATTATAGTTAAGAAAATGAATACCAAAAATATTATAAGAAAATTGTCGTGATTTTCAAAATCACACAGGTCTTCACCAACAACATAATTTTACAACCCTTCCTAAATTACAAGACAGCCGACCTTAAAGATTTTATAACACTGAATTAATTACAGACCAGCCAAGAGACCAGAATTATGCCAGGTACCTGCCTAATTTATAGCCGCGGTCGACGCGATCTAGATAAAAAAGTCGGGCTGTGACTAACACTGCCATCCTCTTAATCAAGTTTATGATAGCAATAAAAAAGTATCCAATTCTAAGATTACTCATAATGACGTCGTTAATATCTTATTGATTGACCAGTAAAACCTCGTGTCGAAACACTTGAAAATGTGATTGGATCCGGCTAAATGATCAGTAGAACTCAAGTATAAAAAATCCGTGAACATAATTGGTTCCTGCGATTGAATCAACTCAGGCCATTTTGAGATAAAAGAAAGATGCATAAGCCAAACTAAGTCAAACTCGTTCTTTTTCTCATTTCAGCACTCGAGAATCAGACATGTAATTGTGACCAATACTTGAAATCATATTTAGCAGAATATACGGTGTGATTGAGGGTATGGATTACTTATATCAATCTTATAACTGTGGACTTAAATTGCTTTATGATTAATTAATGCGATTTAACACTATTTTGTGTAGTGAGTAATAATTAATATAGTGTTTTCGACTGGACCGTAAGTAGACGCAACGCATCAAATAATTGACATTAATAACAATATAACAAAAATGTTTCATTCACTCTCTATATCTATATATGTATATATAATTGTACATGTATGTATGTATAACTTTGAAATGACTGAATTACATTCACGTTAATTCCATTTTACAAATGTGCTATCGCTTATGTGGTATAGTAATATTTTGAATTGATATTTATTGATTCTAATGCTCTCTTTGGTTACTTATTTTTCCACATCCCACTAACCTAATTGTATCCCGCCAGGGCTATTTATTAATTATTATTATTATTTATTATTATTATTATTATTATTATTATTATTATTAATTATTATTATTATTATTATTATTATTATTATTATTATTATTTATTATATTATTATTATTATTATTTATTATTATTATTATTATTATTATTATTATTATTATTATTATTATTATTATTATTATTATTATTATTATTATTATTATTATTATTATTATATTATATTATTATTATTATTATTATTATTATTATTATTTATTATATTTTATTATTATTATTATTATTATTATTATTATTGTTATTATTATTATTATTATTATTATTATTATTTATTTATTATTATTATTATTATTTTATTGTTATTATTATTATTATTATTATTATTATTATTATTATTATTATTGTTGTTATTATTATTATTATTATTATTATTATTATTATTTTTTTAAATTGTAATAATTATTAATATTATTATTATTATTATTATTATTATTATTATTATATTATTATTATTATTATTATTATTATTATTATTATTATTATTATTATTATTATTATTATTATTATCATTATCATTATCATTATTATTATTATTATTATTATCATTATTATTATATTATTATTATTATTATTATATTATTATTATTATCATTATTATTATTATTATTATTATTTAAAAATGAGATCATTGGTGTTATCAAGAGCTGTTAATTGAAACTCTTTCAACAACACTGGGAACACCCACGTTTTGCAACCATTCAAGGTTTTACTCCTATATATTCTCAGATCTGGATATCTATCTGGTCACCCATTAATCTTACCCAAGGAATGGGTATCAGGCTCTTCACGAATCAAATGATGTTTTGGCCCGATCAAAGAACGACGATGAAACCATTCACGAACTGAGCCAGTAAAATAAACGATCTCAACAAATAATCTAAGAACAATTAACACTATAACTGAACAACCGAACGAGAGAGAATGAAAATTAACTTACCCATAGCCTAACTTTGATTGATTAAAAAGCTACTATTATACTTTTGTTTAATTATGTGTTAGCGTGTTATTGCGTGAGGCTATCTAATTGATTTATATTAAACCATTTCTGCTTTAACGGGAATTAATACTTATCTTATGAACCTGATCTATTCCTATATAACGTGCCACATCTACCACTATTAAAATCCAAAGCGTGTGTCTAACTTTATATGTACTATGGAAATAGTATTTGGACTCCCTTATTTAAGCAACAGTCTGTTAACGCTGTGAACGTACAAAGACTCACTGCGAGACTTGTACCTGACATTTGACATCTCACCTATTTAGAATGATTAGCCAAAGTATCTAAATTTGCCTTCACTAAAATATTATAGAATAAGATGTGACCTTATTCATATATATATATATATATATATATATATATATATATATATATATATATATATATATATATATATATATAGACTCGTGCATTGTTCTTACAATATAGATTATAAATATTTTTTTAATTATTCGCATGTTACAAACACTAGGGGAGATAAATTTAAGATATTTGTTGAAAGATGCAATTCGTCTATAAGGAAAAATAATCTAATTCAAAGGTCTGTGACAAAGTTTGAGAGAAAAAATTATAATTCAATTAATGATGTTAAGAATGCCATTGATAAAGATCTTACCAACATTATATTTGATTATGACGATTAATGTAAAATAACATTGGATATTATTATTATAAGAAAAAAAGGTAAATGATATAGATGAAGTATTCACCTGACCAATAGCCAATCCCCAGCGGAGAGGCTATAGATCAGAACTGACCAATGGGCGATACGCCAGTTCATCAATACTAAGCATAGCTCTGGCCTATTTCAGTTGGTGGCTTGCCATATATTCGAAACAATATTCAAGAGATTTCAAAGTAATAATATATAGAATGTTAGAGTAACTAAACTTAATATTTTCTCACTGACAAAAAATAGGTGTTAGGAGGTCAGCAGTGACACACATAGGACTGCTAGATAGAGCCTATTGATCAGTACTCACCAATAGCACTAGCCATTGAGAAATACGACCCAGTACTTAGATTTATTTACTTCCAACATGTAGTTAAATTTTTTCTTACTCAAACAAAGACCACAGCTAGAACGACAGTTTAATTGTAGAGCTGGATAGTCACTGCAGTCGTGATTAGGAAGTCCTTTAACCAGAGCAGGGCAAGTGTTAAGGTAATCAAAGCATTGCTTTAAATCTGTGAAAGAAAAATTAAGTCATTTTCATTCTTCACTAAGTGATATTATTCTTTGTGATAAATTATTATATATTTTCATATTTTGAAACCATTTTAAATTCATGTCTTTCAGTACTATTAACAATTGAGTAGAGAGGTACCAGAAGGCGGGAATCGAGTTCATGACCAGACTGTTACACACTCTTTACATGGCCACTCTTCCAAAATAAAGTACTTTCAGAGGCATGCACTCACGACCTTACTGTGGGATCAGAAAGAGACCAATAACCAACATTGAGCAAGTTAAGCGAATTTGTTTTTCAAAGTAAAGAAAAAATAATTGTATTTACAGCTTGGCATTTTCAGGCCAAACGAATTTAACCTTACATTTTAATTTCACTATCAGTTTGAAAATGGGGCCTCTATTAAAAAATATAACAATTCACTTCACGTGGTCAAAATAATTCAATAATATGCTTTTAAATAATTGCACATAAGAGCAGGTCTGATCACTGAGCGCAATTAATTATGGACTTGTTTTATTATTGTTATAAAATGGGCATTGTCGTGCGTTGGTTTGACAGTATTTTCATGACAGCAATGAGTCCGTAATAAATTGAGTTATTAGACTTGTAAATAAGTATACGTCGGCTATTGGACTTATATGAGCTACCTTGTTCTTTTAAAGAATACTACTATATACATTTAGAACGCGGCGAATTTTCAAAAAGAATATTTTAAAAGTTTGTTTTTATTTTATTTAATATATGTATTTTATTAATCCCAAGAAAAGAATGTATTTTCCCGTGAAAGAACCACTCTCAGCAGCCATAAGAACAACGAGTTTATATGAGCCAGTTTGAAAAAGCTCTTCAAAAGAAATATTATGATGGAGGAGAGAGGATGCACCCTTCGTAAATGCCAACATATATAGTCAAACTTGATGTAACTCAAGATTTCTTTTTTTCTTCTGACATCCTTATCCATACAATTATGAAGGAGATACTTGATTTAATGCTCAACGCGTGAATTTAATAATTGACAGCACCGTCATAAACAATTCTTGGTCGCTCTGAGCGCATACAACATGGCACAGCGCTTGTCGTCACCACAATGACATTGGCTGCCCGAACGAAGAAAAAAAAGAAGAAGAAGAAGAAGAAGAAGAAGAAGAAGAAGAAGAAGAAGAAGAAGAAGAAGAAGAAGAAGAAGAAGAAGAATGCTCAGGCTATATATTGGTTGTCAAAATGAATTATCTTTACGAGACTATAAGTCCCATGTTATAAGTTATCAATAATGTTTTCTTCCGACTGGAATCTTTTTTTTTTAATTTTTATTTTAACCAGAAAACTTTTATTTCAACTAGCGATAAAATACAATGACCCTCTACTTGCCAAATCAAAGACTTCCTACAAGTCTCAGGTTTATGATTTTTGACACAAGCTGAGGGTTATTTTAACTGATTGATATCTGAAGTAAAAGTTTTTAAGCCAAAAAAGAAAAACCCAACAGACTGTGATTTGACAGAAGAAGCATCATCAATGATATATTGTCTATTGGTATGACACTCGTCTTCGGATCGGAAGGTCATTGGTTCGAGTCCTTCTCTGAGCGGCGCATAGTTGATTCATTGGAAAAGGCTCTTTACTCAAATTCACTCAGTGTACTCAGGCGTTAAATGAGATCTGTCTGTTAACAGCGCTGTCTCTGTCTGGAAAAAAAGAGATTTCGCCTAATAGTCATGTTCGTCCTACATGCCGCTGTTGGCTTGGGACCCTTGTAGAACTCTTTGAGCACGTTTACGTGATATTGCGCCGGGATATGAAACCTCAAATTTTTACAATGACTGACCCGTTGCTGAAAACTGGTAATATGTGACCCTTCGCCTCAAAACAGTATTAAGTCGGGCTGGTTAAGATGTTGAAAATTGAATTTATAGCCAGAAATATCAGATTTGTGCTGAGTTTGTATGTTTCATTGATGATAATGGATATCATATTTTAGGATGCTAATGCCAACAATTTATATTTTAGACCAGGTTAACATTTAATTCGGATTTTAAGCGTCTGGTTCGTTCCGACATAATACCGTTTTGAGACGATGGGTCACATATGTCGGCATGAATAGGCTGTCAAAAAGTGAGCAAAATGTTACAATGAGTAGAAGTATGAAATTTAGGGTACTCTGTTGTTTGTTTGTATTTATGAGTCTTTGGGCCCCAGTAAAAATGAAGATCATAAAGGAAAGGTGTAGGCACGAGGTTAATAGATTAATAGCACCATGCATAGAAAGAGGAAGATAAAGAGGGCTTTGTCAATAAGAAACAGAAGATCCCACGAGCAACCCTTCCTCGTGCTAATGTTGACATTACATAAAAGTCCCATCCAAGCACAAGCAAATGATTATGAAGGACACACTCAAATGTCAACAAAGTTCAAGATACAATACATAGAATTCAAAGTCAATAATTATAATAGAACATAACAGTAACAAGGAGATTAAGAAGAAGAAGAAGAAGAATGCTCAGGCTATATATTGGTTGTCAAAATGAATCATCTATAATAGACTATAAGTCCCATATTATAAGTTATCAATGATGTTTTCTTCCGACTGGAATCTTTTTTTTTTTAATTTTTATTTTAACCAGAAAACTTCAAATTTAAAATTTCAAATAGCGATAAAATACATCTCTCCAAAAAGGTATTATACATTTGATTGTATCGCCATAAGCTTAGTATCACCGCAATGACAAGGGAAAAAATATGATCATAATCCAGAACAGATATATATATATATATATATATATATATATATATATATATATATATATATATATATATATATATATATATATATATATATATATAGAGAGAGAGAGAGAGAGAGAGAGAGAGAGCAATATAAAAAAGGAAAACGTATATGGAGAAAGAAGGCTCAGCAAGTGAACTCCTGCCCATCATAGGAGGTCAGAAGACCCCAACAAATTCAGGGTACTCGCACATTATGAAACTATTTTCATTCTCCTGAATTAATTCTCAAAAAAATAAAATTACAAGCTTAACCAGAGTCGCATATATTTGACTTTCAGTTCAATGTACAGTATTCCCCAACATATTACAGGTTTGAATTGGTGTTCACATCAGGGGCCGGATATTTTCAAAAAGCACAGCATCTATCTATCGATCTTTGGTTAAAATTCTCACCCACAGTTGACCTTTCTTGACACACGTAGGGAAACCTTTTATTTTTACACCAGTCATCAGTCCATTTCTTGTTCTTTTCCATAACCATACAGTCGTCACCATCGGCTAAAAGCAGATAAAATAATGACAACAAGATGTTAATCTAAAAATATCAAGAGTTAAATCGCGCAATATTATCATCTTTAAAAAAATATGAGCTTTCATATAGCGCAATACCCACTTGATAAGCTCCAAGCGCTTTACAATTAAATCAAAACCAACAGTAAAACTCATCAAGTAAGGCGAGGAATGAAGCGCGTGAGGTGCTATTGCATTAAAAAACCATAGAAATCTCTGTTACCCTTTAGGGTAGTCATTTAAATCCTGATTATGGTGACACAATATGAGTAAAAAGCCTTTTTCTAAGGATAGTGAGTAATGCTATGGAATGTTTCCATCTCTAAAAAATTATGAGTTTTTATATAGAACAATATCCACTTCATCAGGTCTAGGCATTTTACGTTGTACCACATTGATTTGGGCGGGTGGGGGGAGGAGGAGGCGGTAAAGTGACATTCTAATGTGTTATCATTATTATTATTATTATCATTATTATTATTATTATTATTATTATTTATTATTATTATTATTATTATTATTATTATTATTATTATTATTATTACATTTATTATTATTATCATTACATTTATTATTATTAAAACCTTCATATATGCTTGACAAGTTAGTGGTTGATAGCGAAGCAAAGAGACTTCTGCTGAACGTTAAGAAAACATCTATGGTCTTTCATTCATCCTGTTTTGTTGATAAAGGGGAAACCCGAAACGTTCATTTGATCTGTTTGTGTAATTAAATTGAAGCTTACTTTCAATTTAATATTATCATTTATTTGTATTCACTTAATTACTTTAACGATTTCAGATCTACACTAAGTTTTCAACAGTTTTCATCTATTAACAACATCAAGTATTATTATTTCCCCTTTGATGCTTTTAATGTGATGGTTTCGGGTGGATAATACCCAGGTTTAACTTATGGCCACACCCTCAACTCTATCTGTCCAGTATAAACATCAATACAGAAATTCTTGAGTTAGGATCTGTCCGATTGGCTTTTTCAGCAAATCGTGCATTCATAATGATATTATTCACTTGATCAGATTAAGGTATTCGGATTTATAGAAATTTTAGATAAGTTTCACCGATTAACAACATCAACTAATATTACTGCTAATATTACTGTCCTTTTTATGCCATCGATGTGATAATTATTGCCCTGGGAAATATTTAGTTAAAAGTTATCGACAAACTGTCAATGAGAGCGATCTATATTCATGTTTTCGTCCAACCTATCTATTCATCGATCACATGAATTTTTGCTGTACAACAATTGGAGATTTCTCAATGTATCTAAACACGCTGCTTTCTTTATGAACATTGTAAACACACCCATGCATCATGATGAGCAAAATGACTAATTGTAACGTTCATTATTCTTAAAATGTGAACACTTTTCACTATATAAGTCATTTTGAGCACAATTTGCAATGTGACCAATGACCTCGAGCACATGGAAATGGAATATAGGTCGTGCCCATTGTATATGTCTAGCTTCGAGCCCGAACAAACCAAAAATAGACATATTATTATGATGGAATACTTGATAATGTTCGCGTCTGCTTTAGATTTTCATTTCACCTAGGATTAAAGTGGTTAAGACACCCATTTTCTTTCATGTAAGTTAGATCAGTGCATACTACTTAGTTTTGAATTATGGGCAAACTCTCAATTTTAACTA
>NC_088362.1:9161985-9199485 GCF_034508935.2 Berghia stephanieae
TTGGACAAGTCACCTCGCCCTAGGTCACTTTGCGGCGCTGCACTGCGGCTGACGCCTCGGTTATTCCAGTCTTCCCTTGGGATAGACCCTAAAGACAAATTTGCCATTCGGGATAAATAAAGGGATTTAAAAAAAAAATTAAGTTATACTAAGGAAATATTAAGGAAAAAATAAGTTGTAAGGCTCACTATGTATTTAAGAACCTCCAATTGTAACGTTTTTATTTTTAGAAGGATTAATCCCCTTTATGAATCGATCCGAAATTTCATTCATCTCAAGTTTTATTAATCTTTCTTTATTGCTACGTCAAAGGCTTTAGACAAATCTAATAGCTCTGAATCGTTGCAAAACAGTTTACAGAATATAAGATGAAAAAGCCAGTATCAACTTGTATTAGATCATTCTTCATAAACTCAGAATAAAATTCAAAATAGAGGGACAAAATTATAATTTCTACTTCCAATAAAGAGCTACAAGTAGATCATTGTTCATAAACACAGAGTGAAATTCAAAATGGAGGTCGCAATTATAATTTACCTTTTACTATGTCTGCTACCAATAAAGATCTACAAGTCTCAGCACACTCTCTGGCAGCTTTCAAAGGATCAGATTGGCATTTTCCACTTTTCTTGAAGTTCTGACAATCCGATGACCTGTCAGATGGCTTTTCTGTGAAATGATTACGGTCAAAATCAAAGACTATATTTAAAGATGGTTGGAAGTATGTATATTCTGGAGCTTGAGTACGGACTCCAGTTTTTATATTGCGCAATATCCACTTAATGCGCTCAAATTGTTTTTCAAGGGATCTCAAGCCAAGAGCAACACTTAACACGTAGGACGAGACATGACGCCAAAGGTTGTAATGTACCTATTTTTCAATGCTGTTAACAACCAGGTACTCATTTCACAACTGAGCACACAGCAAGGATGTTAATGAACAATCTATTCCCAGAACTTAACTTTGTGCCGCCCTGAGAAGACTCAAACCAGGAACCTGCAGGTTCGGCGGCAATAGCCATACAACTGGACCACAAAGCTGCCCAAAATATTCTCAATTGATTATGTTTCTGATCGTTCCAAAAACTACCCCAAAAAATGAAAATGAAGCAAAGTATAATGCATATCTTTATAAGCCGTTTCTACCTTGAAGTAGATATGAAGAAATAATTCGTATTCAGCAGCTCCCAAATACAAATTGGACACGAAAGCTCGTCAAAAACTTCATAAATTATGTATATTTATGACTTGACACTTCGGTCTGGTGGTATCATATTCAGCACTGGTGACTGAATTGAAGGCTACTTAATTGAATTTGAGCTCATTTAATGATATTACTCATTAAGTTAATCATGGCTTTCTCTTAGTGGTGAAAAATAGGAAATAAATAATTAAAATTAAAACATTTAGAAGTTATGATCTCTAAAATAGCTTTAAATTCATTATTCGGCATCTGGTTTCCTTCAACAAAATTTGAAGATTGAAGTGATGAGTCATAATGATTACAATGTCAGAGGTCAGTAGGTATAAAAAGATCTCTGTGGTTTTTATTCATAGTTGATAATCAATAAATTTGGAGGTTAAGCAGTTCGGCACAAGTGATATTAAAGCTGTTATTTATCTTTATAAAGTCTCCTATGAATTTAATATCAAGCAGAACATCTAAAGGTTATCAAAGATGAGTTTTATGCTTCTGTTGATTGGTACAGCCATAACATACGCGCAAGGTCAAAACCTCGGTAATAAAAATTCTATAAAAACTGCCGAGAAAGTAACAACAAACAACAACAAAACAAAACTAAAAGCATCAAAACAGAACAATAACGAAAGCTACAAAATAAAATAGAACTGAAATTATCAGGATAGCCTGTAGAATGGGCATGATCTATATTAACTTTCCATCTAATCGAGGTTATTGGTCACATTTTAAAATGTGCTCAAAATGACCGACTTAGTGAAAAGTGTTCACAGATTTTTAAATATCTAACATCACGATTGGTCATTTTGTTCAGCTTGACACATTGGTATGTTTATAACTTTTGTAAACAAGGCAGCGTGTTTACATTTGTTAAGAAATATCCAATCGTTGGACAGCAACAAAGCATGTGATTGATGACCTGGTTGGACGAAAATATGAATATAGATCGCTTCCATTGCCACAGTGCTACCACCGCTTCTCTCACACTCACTATCTAACCCACCACTCTCTCTCTATCTCTCTCTCGAACACACACACACACACACTCACACACATACACACACATACACACAGAGGCACATCCACACACATGCGCCTACAAATACTTCACGATTTTTCTTTATCTCTCTCTCGAACACACACACACACACACACATACACACACATACACACAGAGGCACATCCACACGCATGTGCCTACAAATACTTCACGATTTTTCTTTAACAGAGAGGACTACGAAATATTCAGTAGTCGATCTGGTATTTCAATAATGTGTCTATATTTTGTGTTGTTGTTGTTGTTGTTGTTGTTGTTGTTGTTGTTGGCTGAAGAAGGGTTTTGAGCCCGAAACGTTCCGTGATTGGTAATTTGTTATTTTTGGAAGCTGGAACATTCCTTTTTGTTTATTACGTTTTACATCCCACATCTTCTAGCAGTTTAGTATCACTTTGACTTGTGCCTACAAATACTAATTGTACGTTTTAATAACCAATAAGTTCATCCCACATTCTCGACTTTAAATTCGAGAGCTTCACAATTTTTCACTTAGATTATTCAAGCATTTCATTAATAGAAAAAGAAAACTCATTTAAAATATTGCAGTTGATTTAATTGGACTCAGACTTGAGTGGGAAACGTTTGATGTCCTTACAATTACATTTTTTTTAGTATAATTGTCATTGCACTTACTGATATGGCAAACATCACAATCCTTTTTGACACAATCCTTAGTGTAACAATAAGGCCGTTCATTTCGTTCAGGATGGGGGTTACGGCAATAGTTTTCTTCTAGATTATCCAAGGTATATCTGTAAGAAGAATAGATTTTTTAAAATAGTTAAGAAAGATAGTTCTTGAATTGTCAGACTTTTGTAACAAAGTTTTGATTGATAGTATGATGTTGATAATATTAATGATAACAATATAATAACGTTTTAAAATAAAATACATAAATAAATAAATAAATTAATTAATTAATTAATGATAATAATAATAATAATAATAAAATAATAATAATAATAATAATAATAATAATAATAATAATAATAATAATAATAATAATAATAATAATAATAATAATAATAATATTTAATATAAATTATATGAATTGAGCGGTCAGGAACTGGAAGCAAATTGTCTCTCTTGTTTGTTGGGGCATCGTGGCTCATCGGCACGGTCTTTGCTTCGTACCCGAAAGTACCAATAGTTCGATTACTCGCCGCTGCGCTGTATGGCGTTGAGCAAGTCACCTCGCCCTAACTCATAATGCGGCTTTGCTCTGTAGCTGACGCCTGGGTTGTTCCAGTCTACCCCATACTGGAGCGCAATACTCCGCGGTGGAATAGCATTGTGCCAAGGCGGACGTCCTCAGGAGCGCCTGGTCAACTTGGAGAGTTAACGATTGCGCTCCAGTGTGGGGTAGAAGCAAGAACGTTGCGAAGGTAGATGTTAAACTTCGCAAGTCAATGCATATAGTATCAGGAATGCTGGCAACAACGCCTAGAGAATGGGGCCTGAGAATGACAGCAATCCAGCCCCTCGATGTCCGGCCGGAGGGAGACGATTACGGTAAACTGGCTTAATAAGATCAAAGAGAGAGAAAGACCTAGAGGGATGGGGATACCCCTCTCAAACTCATTGTGGACAGCGTCCTCGTTTCGAGCCGAAATAAGTCCCTGACTACAAAGAGATGGAAGTCGGTTTGGACGAATTCAGTCCCTCGAGGGGGCGAGGACATACACTCCTCAAAACTAGGTAAGAAGTTGCCAGGCTTCTCCACCGGTAAAAGGAGACACTGGGTGGAAGTGGATTGACTTCGGTCCAGAACCTGCCTCATGGGAAAATCGCTTCATCAGTGGGGACTTTCCACCTGTCTAACATGTACCCGATGTGGGATAGAACCCGAAACCGCAGAGCATCGAGTTGAACGGTGTGTTGTGACAAAGCTTCCGGGCGAGTTTGCGACGGTGCACGAATGCGGTGAAGAATTTGCTGATTGGGTCGATAGTCATAACATAATAGTGTGAGTACCATTAAAAGCTGCTGCCCTAACTCAATATTCGGCGTTGCTCTGCAGCTGATGCCTTGGGTTATTCCAGTCTTCCTTTGGAATAGACCTAACTGACCAATTTCCCCTATGGGATAAATAAAGGGGATTTTATTTAATTTAATTTATTTATTTATTTATTTTATTGATGATGATGATAATATAATAATAATAATAATAATATAATAATAATAATAATAATAATAATAATAATATAATAATATAATATAATGATAATAATAATATGTAATGATAATAATAATAATAATAATAATAATAATAATAATAATATAATAATAATAATAATAATAATAATAATAATAATAATAATAATAATAATAATAATAATAATAATATAATAATAATAATAATAATAATATAATAATAATAATAATAATAATAATAATAATAATAATAACGATAATAATAGATAGAGTAATCATAAAAATAATAATAATAATAATAATAATAATAATAATAATAATAATAATAATAATAATTAATAATAATAATAATAATAATAATAAAATAATAATATAATAATAATAATAATAATAATAATAATAATAATAATAATAATAATAATAATAATAATAATAATAATATAATAATAATAATAATAATAATAATAATAATAATATAATAATAATAATAATAATAATAATAATAATATATTTAATTGTTATTGCTGTTGTTGATGATAATGATGTCGATGTTGTTGTTGTTGTTGATAATGATGATGATGATGATGATGATAATGATGATGGTGGTGGTGGTGGTGTAAGTGGTAGTGGTGGTGGTGGTGGTGCTCCTGATGATGTCTATAATATGTTTAACATGTCTCCTATTATAAAACACGAATAGACAAGTCTGTTGAATACCTTATAGTTGAACATAATTCTACATACCCATACGCTAAATCGTTGTTTTTGCATTGCAAAGCATCAGTCCAAGGCAAACAAGGCTCAAAAGTTTCTGTGTAGCTGACCTTGCCATCATAAGACCAGCCTTTATCCTTAGCATTGTAACACAGCTCAGAATCTATGTTTAACAAACAATATTTGTGTCAATGGTGAATGACTAAGGAAGACTAAGCAACACCAATCCATATCCGTTTTTGTGTGTTAATGGTTTTTATAAAAGGACAAACACGAATGGAAAGAATAAAATGTATTTTGTATTGATTATATGTGTTTAAGTAAAATACACACCCTTTCACCCGCCATATAAATCGAAAAATACACAAAACTATCTGAAACCTTAAAAGTTTCTAGAGAGAATTTATTGAAAAGTAATAACCAAACTGAAGATAGAAAGCTGCAAAAATCTGAGCCAAATTAAAGTTATGTTACAAAGAAGTATTATGAACAAAAGGATGCTTAACGACTTGAAACGGCTTGAGATCGATGCGCATCGTCTGCTAATAAAATCGTATAGAAGCGTAGCCATCGTAAAGTTATCGCCTGACACTGACCAAAAATTGACGTCAAATTGCCAGTCTTTTGCCACAAAAGAAAACAAATCGTGAGTTGTATTCAATAGTTCAACCAATGAAACAACTTGTTTCCATGAGCTCTACTAACGACAACTCACTAGAAGCTACACAAACCTAAAAAATGACGTCAAACTGCCAGTCCTAGATGGTTTTTGTGTCAGGCTATAGATAGTATGTGCTTGGCAAAGAAGCTCATAACATTGCCATCCGGAAGTATAACGGACCAACACACAAAACTGTGTGTATCCATGAACGTTTATAGTCGGGTTAATACAGTTCAGTGAGCATTACTCATAAACGCGGATGGCAAAAAACAATAACAAAGACCCGGGTGACGTCATCTTCGAACTATCTATATATGTTAACGATGGCTACGGCCTGACACTGACCAAAAATGACGTCAAAATGCCAGTCTTTGGGCACAAACGAAAACAAATCGTGGGTTGTATTCAATAGTTCAACCAATGGGATCACTTGTTTCCACGAGAACAACTAACGACAACTTACTAGTTGGTGCAAAAACCAAACAATGACGTCAAAACGCGAGTATTTTTGGGTTTCAGTTTCAGGCTATTACTTAACGATGGCTACGATAGAAGGAACAAAATTTCACGTCACTCATCTCTGTGTTATCGTTTTAATACAGCCATTTTGGTAATTACTTCTCACAAAATTATATCAATCAGACTTTAAGATGTCCATGGTTACACACAATTGTGTGGGTTGCTGCGTATTATCCGGCTGGCAAATGTAGTGAGTGTTTTACCTAAATGCATAACATCAATAAAAGAGAGAGAGAGAGAGAGAGAGAGAGAGAGAGAGAGAGAGAGGGAGAGAGAGAGAGAGACTGAGAGAATGAGAGAGACAGAGAGAAAGAGAGAGCAGGAGAAGAAGAGTGCGTTTCAAAGTTATATTTTAAATATAGGAAATAGATAAACTAAAAAACAAAACTAGGTTGACCTAACTGGGTAAAAGAGATAGGTAAATATGGATTTATTCTGAAATAAAATGAAAATAAAGTAAACGTAGCTTTAAAATAGTGTAGATTCTCCAAGAGGTTTTGAACCAGAAGAAAGGAAGGTGCCACGTCACGACATCTGCTTCCCATTTCTGTACTGTTTGATTAGTTTAGCAATCATTTTTATTGTTTACTAAATAGAGACTGTCCAGACTGCCTGAGCTAGGTCAAGGGTTAGGGTTAGGGTTAGGGTTAGGGTTAGGGCTAGGGGCGTGGTTATTTTCCCTTCCACTACAAGTCTATTATAGAGGCTTTGTTCAAGTTAAATGTATTTTGAAATCTGTAAAAGTTCATTGAACTCACCTGGAATCCATTCAATTTGGGCTTTAAAATGAGATGAAGCTGTTGGTGCAATGAACTGCACAATCATTTCATCTTTGAGAATAACTACAGATTTATTGTAATGAGCATCACAATGCCTGTGGAAACAATGATACATGATTATTTATACATGGAGAGAGAGAGAGAGAGAGAGAGAGAGAGAGAGAGAGAGAGAGAGAGAGAGAGAGAGAGAGAGGTCCTGATTACTCGGTTGGCAGAGAGCAATAATTTCCCACGCTAAGGCACAGCAATCCCGAGAGAAGTGGAGAATATCTTCTGACCACCCAGCAATTGTTCGGTAGCTGGGTCTGTTAGATCTGGCTGAAAGAGCTTTGCGATAGATTAGCATCCTGTCCAGAGGGTAGCAATCGATTGCTATCATAGAAACTGAGATAAACTCTGATTCTATGTGACTTATGGTTCTGAAGAAATACTTTTATATGCCCTTTTCCTACTCGAGGAGAGCTGGGAATAAGTAAAGTACTATCAGTTATTTATTTTTTTTAGTTTACTGTATTATCGCCTTACAAGCGTCAGGTCTCGTCCTACACGTTAATTGTTGCTATTGGCTAAGGACCCCTTGTAAAGCTATTTGAGCATGCTTGGTGGATATTGCGCGATAGTTTTTTTTCTTCTAAAATCACTTTTTTGACATCTGGGCCACACCAAAATACGAGTAATATCGAATCTTATCAATGGCACACGTTTAATCAAACACTGAAACGATAACAATATCAATTTGATCACTGAAATATGACAATGCTTTCCAAGCCTACCCATTTTTCAATGAGATGCAAACTGATGTAAACACACCTGTCATAAGGAGGTCCATATTCTGTAGTTCTTACTTCAACACTGTCCACACAATCATCACCTTTGGAAAGCACTGAGAATTCTATGAAAGTTAGCTCGAGTCTGCCATCTTTGTTAGGGGGCTGTAATGACATCATTATATCAATTATAACATTTTAATACTCTTGGCATGTACTGTGTAATTTTTTTCTATAATTCTCATTAGTAATATTTACGACATTTATAGTTTTATTAGCAATATTACTATTATAATGACTGTACGGGTAACATGAACCGTTAATCTTAGCTTCATTAGTGGTAGGTTAAATTATCACCATCATCATCATCATCATCGTCGTCGTCGTCATCATCATCATCATCATCGTAATTATTATTATCTTTATCATCATCATCATCATCATCATCATCATCATCATCATCATCATCATCATCATCATCATCATCATCATCATCATCATCAGCATCATCATTATCATCATCATCATCATCATCATCATCATCATCATCATCATCATCATCATCATCATCATCATCATCATTATTATTATTTTATTATTATTATTATTATTATTTATTATTATTATTATTATTATTATTATTATTATTTTATGTAGATAAATACTTTGATGTTCCATCTGCAATATCTGTGTTGTGATGTCCTCCTGTCAGCTGTTATGGTGTATACTTTATTATTCTCAGTTAATACCACATCGTTATGGCAATCTGAAAGGAAAGAACATGTTTTAAAAAGCTTTTCTTCATTGTCATTCTGCGAGAACGATTCTATAATTAAGGCAAACAAATAAATAAAAATGAACATTTATCTAGCTCATTTTCAAGGATGTATCATGCTCAAGGCCCTTCACGAGGTTTCAATTAATACTTTTACAATATTTATATCTGGCTACAGCCAGGTACTTATTCACACCCTAGTCAAGTGGGATTTGTGAACTCATCCGTGTTTTACGAGTCGTTCACTCAATTAAGTCAATTAAATCAACATTAAATCTGGTTCTCGTGGCGTGAAACGAAGCATAGGATATTCATAATTGCTTATATACTTTGGACAGGATTTTAATTCAGAAAAGTGAGTGGAGCAGGCACAACTTATGTTGATAGTAACAAGAAATGAAATGAGTAGGAAAGTGCCAGAAGACACCAGAGAATAAAAACATCGCGGCGGCGATGGGGGCTTAAACTTGCGACCTTACTGGTCACCCCAAATACCGGAGCATACTCAATGTCTCAATCGTTTCTATGTCACACGTTTGTGTTGAGAATATTGGCTATTAAGTTTAAATGCTGGCCAAATAACTTTGTGCGTTTGTATGTTGAACAAGAAGTCGGGACGAAGTGGTTGTAGATAGACTAGAATTTGAAGCGACTTTTTTGGGGTCGTGGATAGCTCATACGGTAGAGTCACGATCTCTCCAGCCAGGCGGTGTTGTACCAGTAAGGTCACGAGTTCGAGCTAGTGCCGTGCTGAGGACCGGTCCTTGGACCGGTCCCACGGTCTTTTAGCTGTGAACCGGAGACCGGTCCCATAGTGGAAGACCGGCGGCGGTCCTCACTTCTTATCACCTTTCAACGGTCTCGCGCCATACTACTTCCCCAGCGATTAGTTGCCTCGGTTGCCTATCTTCCACCAATCACCACCCATCCCACTTAATTAATCGCACCCACCCCCCTTTGCCATACACTAAACGACACAGACGACCATAGAGGCAGACGACCACCTCCCTCCACTCCGCAAACCGCCCTTTCGCGTGTGAGATGGGGGGAACAGGAGGCACACGCCTTGGACGATTCCATTATACGGGGTAAATTTCAAAATTTACTACACCATAATGATCGCAATGACAATGATCTATGATGAAGGCATGACCCCTCTTCTCTAATGGGTTATTGTTTGAAATGCATGTGACTACTAAAGATGTGTGTGTTTGTGTGTGTGTGTGTGTGTGTGTGTGTCGAACCTAGCAAGTAGCAAGTCCGATTTTTTGTTTTCTTTTGTCCATCTCTTGTCACCACTCCTTTCTATCGCATTGTTGTCATTTAAAATAATACAATAATATCAAAATTTCGTTTGGTGTTTTAACTAATCAAATAATATGAGTTTCATTAGTTCCTTCCTTCCAAAAAACCCAGTTATAACGTCTCTATTTTAAAAAAGTCCAATAGAATATTTGGGGACCCGATAGCTCAGTTGATAGAGCACTCTCTTTGTACGCAAAGGGCCAGAGATCGATCCCGGGTGCAGTCGAGTTTTTTCTAAATCCCTGTCTACTCAGAAGTGAATGGGTAGCTGGGTTTGTTAGATCTGGCGAAAAGTCACCATGGACCCCACTTATTACTTATTAACTTATTACCGCATCCACCCCTCTTATTATAACTTCACGTCTCTCTCTTACTCTTCAATGCTCGCTGCCCTCTAATGTGTGTGCGTGTGGGGGGGGGGGGGGGCAGGAGTTGCGTGTGTGTATCAACGCCACGAACAACTCGATCAACGCCTTGGGCGATGCCATTATCTCCGTTAATGGGGATAAATTTCAAATTTTATTAAATTATCGAAGTAACAATGAAGTACGGTGAGCAAATAAAGAAGGCATCACCCCTCTTCTCTAATTAGGTTACAATTTGAAATGAGTGTGACTACTCCGTGTGTTTTACTCCTGTAGACCACGGTTTTCATCGTGTAGCGGTCTTTAACGGTTCAAGAATGAACGATCCCACGGTCCCAAAGGTCAAAACGGTTCGAACTTCCAACAGTCTCTCAGGAATGTTCAATGTCGAAAAGGACCGGTCCTAGGACCGGTCCTTGCGGTTTTCATTTCCCAGGGACCGTAGGACCGTGGTCCTTAAGCTTGCCAAGGACCGCCCCGCACTAGTTCGAGCCCCAAAGCCGCCGTGAAGATCACCAAATAAAATGAAAGTACCATGGCATACCTTTGTACTTAATTGCAGTGACTTACTCAATATATATTTAATTCGGTAATATGACAAAATAAATGCAATCAATAAATAAATATATAAATATACATTTTTTCATATTAAATTAAAAATTACGTCCTTCTGCGCGGCATCATGAGATGCTGTCGCCTAGGTCTTCGAAGAAGTAATATTAATATAGATTGTCCATCAAACAATCGTCTGATGTCAACAGGAATCACCCATGCTGTCCAAAGTGAGAAAATTTGCGGTTAATAATCTTAATGCAAAAAAAAAAAAAAGGAAATAATGAGATAGACAAATTAGACTTGAGTTTTATTTATAAATACAACTCTAACAACTGATTTTCTGCAATTAGAATTCTAAGTAATTTGTGCAACTTTGTGGTCTTGTTGTAAGACATGCATCCTAAGAAATGTAGGTTCCTTGTTTGAATCCCAGAGTGAGCGGCACAAAGTTGAGTCCTTGAAAAAGGCTCTGCCCTCAGTCTCTCATCACACTCAGGTGATCCTGGCCCGTAACAATGTGGCCTTTGTCGGGAGAAAAAAATTGTAATAGCTCTTCACAGGCAAATTGTTATGTGTTATTGCTGGATTGAGACCCTCGTAAAGCACATTTAGCACAATTAATGAACATTGCCTTATATACAATATCAAGGGTTTTTATGTTGAGTTGAGTCATATTATCTTAGCTATCAAAGTTGGGTCCCATAAAAGCTTCTAACTCAGATTCTATCACTTCACCCAGATGTAAAATGAGTACCTGTCCGGTAACAGCGTGGTCTCTTCGTCGGAATCTATTATCATGCCCCACAAGAGTGAAAGAAAAGTGCTACAAAGTATTTGAAAGACCTGTTTTAGAATACAGCAGCAACCAATTGGATCCTATTACAATAAGATAGAATGCAAGAAATGCATCTTGTATATTATATATAATGCTAAAACCAACCTGCAGGGCATTTGCCACAGCTATAGCGACAAACTTCCTCCAAACCAACACGATAATCACAGTTGGAGTCTTGTAATTCACCCACCAATCTAGGGCAGTTGTCCAAGAAATCTACACAGTCAGGGTTTTCTAAAAAAGAAAGAGCAATCGTGAGAGGCGGTGATTAAAATGTATCCCTTTATTCATTAATCTACATTAATCTATCTAAATCACATATCAGGTTATATGGGTTTTTATAATTCTGTTTAACTATCTGCAAATTATCGATCAATAATTTTATCTACCTATTTGTCTGTAGATCTATCCATTCCATTCTATATCTATTCCCGAAAATTTAAATCTTTTTAGTCAGCTCTTCTCCTTCTTTGTCTTTATATCTTTGTATCTGAATGTCCGCCTTTCTAAGTAGTTATCAATTTCTTTTTAAATATCTATCACAATTTACCACTATGCTGTAGCCTCAATATTATTAATAATAATAATAATAATAATAATAATAATAATAATAATAATAATAATAATAATAATGATAATGATAATGGTAATGGTAATGATAATGATAATAGTACTATTAATAATAATAATAATAATAATAAATAATAATAATAATAATAATAATAATAACAATAATAATAATAATAATAATAGTAATAATAATAATAATAATAATAATAATAATAATAATAATAATAATAATAATAATAATAACAACAACAACAACAATGATAATAATAATAATAATAATAATAAATAATAATAATAATAATAATAATAATAATAATAATGATGATAATAATGAATAATAATAATAATAATAATAATAATAATAATAATAATAATAATAATAATAATAATAATAATAATAATAATAATAATGATAATAATAATAATAACAACAATAATAATAATAATAATAATAATAATAATAATAATAATAATAATAATAATAATAATAATAATAATAATAATAATAATATGCGTTTCACTAAAGACGGAATATGATCTTCTCGCTCTCACAACGTTGGCACAACGCATGGACACGTAGAAACCAAAGGGATCCAATAACAGGAAACATGCTGATACTGAGTATCCAAGATCACAATTTTTATATCGTAAAGAATATAATTATAAGTACAAATGAGTTCATTGGATTTACAGGAGTTATCTCCGGTCACGCTAACATCTCTAACCAATTATGCTCCCCAAAACTGCCAGATGGAGATACTTCATATCGTCAGTTATCAAAACAAAAACATTGTAGAGATCCAAGTGCACTTGTATTAAGTGACGGATGTAACTTTGAACTGCTTGACATTTTGAATTTATGGCAGTGGTAGAATTGCATTCCCGGTTGTTTTTCTTTCTCTATCTGACACCCTATTTCTCTTACAAGCGATTCACGTTTCCTACTTAAATCCCTTAACGATGGAGTTCGATTTCGATCCAATTTTACGATATATCGTTTTAACCAGGAAATCGGCAAAACCAGCACGATTTAGCCTTCAAAATGAAATTCAGAGTCTCATCGTTATCGTTGCTTTCTTGGTTCACGAATAATGTTTTAATTGAAAGAAATTCGATATTGGAGTTGAAGAGTTAGACATTGCTATGTGGAGTCTCGTGGTCGACAATATTTAGCTTCGCTGTTAAGACAAGATGTACCGCATATTAAGTTTTTGTGAAAATTAATTGATTGTTTATTTTATTCTTCCGCGATTAGCTTTTTTATTACACATGAAATTGTTGTCTGTTACATACACTAAGAGGCGTCATATCATTTTAACATGGAATATAAATTATATAAATATTAGGTAGACTATTAAATAAATTCACAACTTTTATTTCCAGAATTATCCAATTGTGCAAGGCCCCAATGTGATGTTTTTCTCTTCTTTTAATTTTATGTTTTCCCCCACCAATTATAATTGGCTAGAACAGCCACTGATAATACAGAATTTAAACCAGAATTCATTACTCCATGCAAATAGAACAACAAGGTTGAGAAAAGATACATAGATTGCATTACTATCATTCGCTGGCTTCCTGCAGATGAAGTTGAACGGCCAATAACAAGCCATTGTTTCAAGCCATTGGTTCGTTTCGCTCATATAAACACATTTGGCTAGGTGAGGAACATCATCTGAGGAAATAATTGAAAAATGAGACCCAATGTATCTATGGATATATCCTGGTGTGAACCAGTTTCCAAGTACCAAATTTAAACTAAAAACAGCTGAAGTTAATAATTTGAGACTTTAATAATCTGAGTATACAATTTAAGCATTCATATTGGTTCTAAATTTGATATTGTCCTTGGGAATCAACATCTGGTCATCCTCATGCCAGGTTCATTTACGCGCACCTACATGTTTTATTACCAGACCAATTTTATAGTCGATGACTCATTTGATTCATCTCGAGACAATAGATGTTAATGTTTACTTTACATCTGAATGATGTTTGAAACAGATGAGTGTCTGTTCGTAACAACCGTTGTTTCTCCGCAAATATTGCAGACTATCCACTATCCAGTAGTTTATATAAAACTATAAGTATTGTTTAAGTGTTTGTGAAAATCTTTCATTTAGTTTTTCATTTAGACTTGAATAATTCATAATCGTCGCAAGAATGATTGGGAATATGTCTTGGATTCCAAAAAGCAAGAGTGTAAGAACCTTACATTATTCTGATTATTTTGATTTTAAACATATATTTAACTAGTTCATACAGACATAAAACTCAATTGATACGATGGGCCATAAATATATATCGTAACAGCTTTTTACAAATGTTAGGAAAAAAGAATTGAACCAACGTGTACTTATTTACAAGTTTGATAACCTAAATTGATATGGGCCCATTGTTGTAATGGAAATACTCTCAAACCAACATAAAAATATCATATTATGTACTATCGCCAAACAGACTTACATGTTTCTCGAGTTCTGCAATTGTTGATTATTTTATTTGTTTAGACGCAAGTTTGCGAGTGGAATGTTCTATCAATCTTTTTGCGACATTCTGATGTTTGTTGTGAATTGCCTATTTTGGTTATTTATTTTACACATAATTTTATATTTTGACATATAGATGTCTAAGTTTTAATGGATTTTGCAAATTCTAAACTCATTCTTAAGTTGAACCTGTTTATATTTGTTCTTGAAGCACTATTCACCGTGCTCATTGCGCTTACTTTTACTGTGCATGACATCAATTTTATGAACGTCAAATTATCTTTGTTTTGTGTCAATAACCGACCGATTGTGGTGGATCTAGAAAACAGAGGAATCTTAACTGGTCATCGTCCTTCTCATCGGCATTCTCTCTTGTCATGCCCGCACCTGTTTTGATTAACGTTACGACCCAATGTCAAAAAAGATGTCAGTGGGATTGAGTAACAAGGATTGACTTAAAGGTTTGACAATTATTCACGTGAATGCTCGTTAGATTAGAAATCAGAGCGCAACAATTTATAACTATACTATCGAAAATAAAGTTGACAATTTTTTCGTCACTGACGCATGGATCAGTGAACAAGACACGTATACAATAAACAATCTGAAACCATAATATGGATATTCAGTTTTAAATAAGTGTCGGAAAGAGAAAAGAGCTGGTGTTATTTTGGCTATTTTCAAAAGTAGCATCTCCAAAAATGTAAAGAAAGTAAACATTTCGATTCTTTTGAACATCAAGTCATTGGCGTGAAATAAAAGAACATCATTAGGAAATGGCATGTATTTATAAACCACCAAGAAAAACATTGTAAAATTACTAAATTGTTTTATTGACATTTTGACAAATTTAACTCTTCAGACCTCAACATTATTGATATTAGGTGATTTTAATCTTCACATCGAGATAAAAAATGATTCATCATTGATCCAGTTTGTGAAGAACCTAAACTCCTTGAACGTAAGGTATGAACTTGGACACACAATGGTTTCACTGATTTGCAGTAGAAATGATAATTCCAAAAAGTCTATATCTGTAGGTCACCACGGCCCAGTGCGTCATTTGTGCAGTATAAATAGATAACATGAATTCATGTCCAAGTTATAATCCAATACGGTGACGAAGGTCGATGGAAGACTCTTTTAATTGTCCCTAGAATTAGAGTTTCTCTTAGTAATAAGTCTTTTTCTGGAAGTGGCCCCATCTTGTGGAATGGGATTTCCCGGATGTAAAAATAAATAGGGATTGTCAGTCTTTCAAATAAATACCCTGCGACAAAACTCTTTTCCAGAGCGTATGAATAGCTTTGTTTATAGAAGACGCCTTAAATTAAATTTTAGTTTTTGTTTTATTCCATTATTGATCTTACGATCAAATTGTCAATTTCCATTTTATATCTGAACTTCATTTTATTCTACCTTGATTTATTTGATGTTTATTTTTCATTTTAAACTTTATTGTAATTAATCATTCAAATGTCTTTAGTTAGACTGAGTTATTAATGTTAGTGAGGAATATTGGCGTAAGTATCGTGTGTATGTTTGTGTGAGTGTAAATGTATGTATGTGTGTGTTTTTGTGTCCGTGTTGTTTTTTCTCTTATGTTCTTAAAATAGTCAATGAATAAATTTTTGAACGACAATTGATATTGTAAAGCGCCGATGAGCACATAATATGTGGAAGTTGACGGCTATATACGTAACTTATTGTTTATTCAAATTACACAACATTACTACCATCTTAATTCAAGCCCATAATTATTAAATGTGTTGGGATGTCAGACTTGTAATTATGTGCTCTTTGACTTACTATATTTCCAATTGAAATACGTGACTGGGCCTCCTTTAGTAGTTTTATATTCGCCTTTAACACGTTGTGCTCCGAGCCATATCAAGTTAATTGGGTACCTTAAAGGTCACAAACATGTTGATATAAATATTAAAGCAGTTAGCAGCATGTTTTTCCCAAAATTAATAAAAATGACCCTTATCGTGATGATGATGATGATGATGATGATGATGATGATGATGATGATGATGATGATGATGATGATGATGATGATAATAATGATAATATAAAAAGAGTAATAATAATAACAATAACAATACTAATATAATATTAACAATAATAATAATAATAATAATAATAATAATAATAATAATAATAATAATAATAATATAATGATGATAATGATGATGATGATGATGATGATGATGATAATGTTGATGATGATAATTATGATGATATCCACAAAATGTGCTCAAAGTGTTTTACATAGGTTTCAAACAACAAGAATTAACATATTATACAAGAGGACAGGACACAACACTTATTGACAGAAACAATGCAGGTAAGAGTAAGGTACCCATTTCACACTTAAATACGCTTAGAGAATGGGAGTAAAGAGCCTTATTCATTTATTTAACTGTTTGCCACGTACAATGGGATTCTAACCAGGGACATGCAAGTCAGAAGTTTGGTGTTCAGTTACAATACTACAGACCGCAAAGACCAATATTAAACATATATATATATATATATATATATATATATATATATATATATATATATATAAATATATATATATATATATATATATATATATATATATATATATATATATACGCGCGCGCGCGTGTGTGTGTGTGTATGTGTGTGTGTGCGTGCGTGTGTGTGTGGTCCAATGCGTCAACTTGGTATTATGTTTTCGTGTACTAGATTTCGAAACTGAATTTAACTTTACAATGAACAGTATAAAATCTTTTTGTTCACACTTTATGAAAATAGTTTCTGAATATTTTCGACAACAGATTCAATTTTCTGTATTTACGATTCCCCACCAACCCCCCATTATAGTACCATTTAGAGGAGGTATATTGCATTTGAGAAATGATCCTACCTGAGGTCAACAAAAAAATCATTTTCCTCTTTATTTCGTGGTAAAGCTAGTTCCGTTCCGCTGTCTTGGCATGTCTTGAGCGCGGTATCAAAAGTTACGAATTCCATGTAGAGTTTGTAGCAGTCGCCTCTGAATATTTATACCCTTGAGGACAAGCTAAAAATAAAGATAAAAATTGAAAATGTATAAATATGATTTGATATATTATTTTGGTGTCTAAGTTCACTTGTTTGTCAGTCCCCTAGCACAGGACAATCGATATATTTAGTAGCCTTTTTACCTCTGTGCGTCTTTGTTACACTCGGCCTCCGATTCATGAGGACGTGGTTGTCCATACGAGATGGATGCCGACTTTGAAAAATATTGAGAAGTTGCGAAGCTTCTGTACCAGCAAGAGAAGCTGCTGGGTGACTGCAAACAGGTTAAGGTCTAGGAGCTCTCTAACAGTGGCCGCCCTACATCGTGGGAACTTTCCATCTGTCCCACATATTATACACGTTGCGGAAAAGAATCCGAAATCACGAGCATCTGGTTAAGCGTAGTATTGTGAGAGGCGAAATGGTGGGTTCTCGATTGTACATGAATGCTGCAACGAATTTACCGCCTGGACAGTGTTTCCTGCATTGTTCTTTCCAAATATAGGTTGAAAAGTGTAAGGGAAAGAATGCAGCCCTGTCTGACACCAACTGTAGTTTTGAATGGATCTACTAGCTCATTGTTTTGTTTAGGTTGAAGACGTCCACATCTTCTTGTAGCTTAGTAACAGCTTCTCTAGGTTTAAAGTCGGCAAGGACATTGGGACGATTTGTGTTTGAATCCGAGTTATAAATTTTACTACAGTATTCTGTACATTTCACCTTGCTAATATTATGTTCCAGTCTCTTCGTTTTTGTGTTCACGTTTTTTCAATTTTTCTCATCACATAAATCTGGGACATCATTGGCTACCAAATGGTTGATTTTATTACGTTTGTGGTCTAGGATTTCCTTTGCAGAGAAAAGCAGTACTCTATTAATTTTTTTTAGATGCAGATGAGTCAATGTCGCCGTCAATCAAATTCACGGCTGGAAATTGGCCGCCACCTCTGCCAAGAATATTTCAGCGATTTTAGGATCTTTCAATTTTTCCTCATCGGAACGAACTCTAAATTTTTTCCGTGCGTCTCCAAATTGAGATACAAAGAACAAGATCACGATCGCGTCCGATGTCAGTTCCAGGATATTTTCTTGTTTTGGCTTTATTTATAATGGATTTGAAGCGTTTATGACTTGTACGAGTACCTTCATATGGGTAGAGTCAGACACATAAAGTGATTTATTTCTATGGCTAAGCATATTTTGTTTGTCATATTATTATCAACAAAATCATAAAATTAGGTTTGTCTAATATTCACAATCCACATGACCCACCGTTAACAATGAAACAATAGGCATATCAGTGCTAATGACGAGACATCCACATTCAACCGATAAAAACCGATATTATTATTATTGCTTTTATTTTTAAGCTTTTAACGATTACTGAAAGAATGCTATCACTTTAATATTATAATTGTTAGAATAATTTGTTCCAAGAGCTGTCATGACTATTGGCCAATGGACTAAAATAAACATGTGAACTTAATCTTAGATCGTTCGTAGTACCTATCCCAAAGTGCTTCATACTGGTGTAAATTCAATCACAGCATTAGTGTACTCTTTCTTTATTATGAAAGCTACACCATGTTGGTGGAGTGTATGGTTTTAACATTCAAAGTAGCTATAGAAACCCACGAAGTTGGTAGTTTGATAAGGTATATGGCTCAAGTAACCGACTTATCGTTACCACCCTGAAGTTTGACAGCGGTGAACGAGGTCGTTTTTGATCCGGACTTCGATGAATCCCGTATGCTATTTTGGTTTTTCTGGTGTTCATGTCCTTTCAGTGGGCTTAAATAACTTGGGTCCGAACATTTAGTTAGATTACTCTACTATTATCGAGGTCTTGTGGGGATTTTCTATGTCTCCACCACTCTCTTTGTGGTCTCGATAGGGAGACCAATGGGAGCGATCTATATTCATGATTTCGTCCAACCAGGTCATCAATCACATGATTTGTTGCGGTACAACGATTGGATATATCTTAACAAATGTAAACACGCTGCTTTGTTTATGAAATTTGTAAACACACCCATGTGTCAAGCTGAATAAAACGACCAATCGAGATGTTAGAAAATTAAAAAGCTGTGAACACTTTTCACTATGTGAAAGCCTCTATCGATGAAGACTCATTGACTCAACAATCTGCCAATACTGCAAAGGGCACGTCAAACCATCGATCATCTGGTCCTGCAATGCCCAGTAACAAAATTAGAAGAGGGATATGAAACGATCTTTGAAGCCGGAGATGACCTGACCTCATGGATCGACAAACATAATCTGGAGGTGTAGCCATACGCTACTACTACTACTACTACTACTACTACTACTACTATGTGAGCCACTTTGAACACATTTTGCAATGTGACAATGACCTCGAGCACATGGAAAGTTAATATAGATCATGCCCATTGATGTGTTTCTTGCTACAAGATGGTGTCGTTGTCCGGCCATGGCGGCATGGTCCGGGTGTCTCCTTTAGTAAGACCATACGGCACGCAAAACGACAAGGTATAGACACAGTGGGGCTTATACATTTTACTTTTGCAGTTGAAAGGGATCTGACACTTGATCGTTAAAAGACAATTAGCACAAACCGATAAATTATCGAACAAATTGACATGGCAAGGATCGATCATAACGGCGTAGCAGATTTTCTAAATAATAATTTTAAGCAATAGAGTTACCCATCATTTAAGAAACAGGTTTGCAAGTTACTCGTATATCAATGTGTAAAAATAGTTTTATAATTATTTTTAATGTGCGAGTAATTCTGTGCTCTTTAGTAAAAGTTTAACATATTATGGTGTACAGAACAATTTTGACCCCTCCTCCCCCCCCCCCCCCCCCAACACTATTTTAAAAATATATAATATAAATAAGGCCTAGTTTCAAACCTAATGTTTTATTATAAATCATACTGACGTAAGCAAGCTGTGTTGGCAGCCGACCATTTTCCATCTCCTCGACAAGTACTTTGAACGGTATTGCCACTCTTTGAGCACTTGAATGTTACAATGTCACCCACGTGGTATCTTGCTTTTTTAGGTCCTACAAGATTTCCCCCAGAAATTGATCCTGGGCGAGAACACGGAACGGGTAGAGCTATATGGAAACATTAAATTTGGAAAAAGATAATTTTGGTTCCCATTATCATTGGTAGATGTGGCGAATAATGATGATGATGATGATGATGATGATGTTGATAATGATGATGATGATGATGATGGTGGTGGTGGTGGTGGTGGTTATGGTGGTGGTGATTATTGTTGTGGTGGTGAGGTGATTTTCTTTTCTTTTTCCAAACATATTTCGTTGAACGAGAAACAAGAACCAGCTTTGATAACTTCAAGCCACTTAAGTTTCAGTCAAAAAGAACACAATGCCTTATAAACAATATAATATTTAAACGATCTCACCCCCCCCCCCCCCAGAGACTACAGGTGTGTTGACACCAAGCGGAGTGAACATGAGACCTGGTAAGTGAACACCAGTGAGAATTTAACTCGGGATTAAGTGAGGCTGTCATCCGTGGGGAGAGACGAGCGATCACATCGTCATCCACTGTCCAGTTACTAAGCTTGCAGGGGAAGACTTCCGAAACTGGGTTGACGAAATGAATTTGGAGGTGTAGCCATACGCTACTACTACTAGTGGGGAGAGAACCTGGTACTGTGAGGAAGATTCTTATGGGGAATGAACCGGAGACGACTGATGCAAATCTGGGGAACGAATATCCGTAGAGAGTGAACCTAGCTATTTTCACCAAGAGAGCAGTAACTGTGATGTCACTTGACATTCATCGAAGTCTAAGATGTCCCACGGATATTATTATTTTGATTAACGTGGTAAGGTGTGACTTGAAAATAGAAAATTGTCTTCCATCAATCAAAATTTATGACATTTGCTTGGGAAAATGACAACTTTATGATAAGTTTTGTAACCACACCCAACCCCCCAATCAAAAAGCAACACCCCCCCCCCCCAAAAAAAAAAAAAAGCAACAAAAAAGCATGTAATTGTCTTTCAATTAAATGCTTTTCAACCTTGACTTTGTTGTGTTATCAGTATACAATCTCCCATTGCAATTCATTTCAATAATAATGGCATTTTTTACTTATGGCCATATTATGGCTGACAAAGAGAGCAGAAGGGCGTGTGTGTGTGTGTGGGGGGGGGGGGGGGGTATTAGTATCTGTGTGCGTGTGTTAGTTCGTGACATTTAAAAGAAAATAATCAGTATAAACTATTATTTTACAGTTTGAGTTGGGTCCTTGTTTGACAATACCACAGGTCTCCGCACAATCTATGCTGTCTGGATTGCATTCACCCTTTGATTTCCTCTCTGCACAGTCATCCGCTTTGTCAAATGGTTTTTCTAATCAAGAAAATAAAATGATACAATTTATTTTCCCATTACACTACTAAGGGGAAATTGATATAACATCCTTAGTACGCAAGGTGGTGGGGGGTGAGGGAGGTGGGAGGGGGGAGGGAATCCAAAAGACAAATCGCTGCAATGATAAGCATAGGCTTTATCTGGAGTATCGCTGAAATGGTGTAGCCTCGAATAAATTTATGATCGCTTGCCAGAGCTTTTTGGTTTTGTGAATTATAGAGATATTCATTTTATTAATGTGTTTCCTTTTACATAGACAGTAATGAATAATAAATTCAGGAAAAGTCTTATAATGGTACAAACTTTGTACTACTTATCTACCGTATCAAATTACAAATTTTCATTAAACTTTATTTTATCTATCTACATTTTTTAGTTTGACAAGTATTTATCAAGACGTAAGTTTAACAATTATATAAACAAAGATCATTGTGATTTTAACATAAATGGAAGAGAGTTTTGGAAATGCAGTAATATTATCTAATGGCTGCTGACCCCCAATCTAGTCACTGCTGTTTTATATCTACATGCATTTTTGTCCTTGTAAAAATCATATTTGGCTTATTTCATGAACATTGGTCACAAGATAGGCAATACGAATAGATGGTTGTGTGACTCATTTGGAAAATTGACGGGTAAATCTAAACAAATAACGAAAAAAAAATAAATTATAGTGAGCATTTAAAGTGTCAGTAAAAATTTAGCAGCCCTACCTAATTGACAAACATCACAGAAATCTCTTTCACATCCATCTAGTTTTGTTATACACCACGGATAGAAGCTGTTGTCTGGGTTACGGCACTGGTTGCCTTCCAAGCCATCACGCAAATAGCTGGAATATGATAAAAATTTAGAAAATATCAGGGTTAACTCAGTATAAGTCTTCAGTCTCGAATAAAAACAAACAAATGGAGGACGATAAAGCCATGTTAAATCAAATCAGAGAGAACATTTTAGGAAATAAAAGGCTTTTAAATTGCATTTTTCAGTCCAGGATCATTATGCTTTTTACTCAGATAAAGTTATGTTCCTTTGTCCTGAATTTATAAATGTATTTTAATTCGCAAATCTTTTCTGGAAAATTATTATCAGTATCACAATATTACCACAATATTATGGTATTGGAAAATCGGAGGGAAAGAACAGATTAATATCCTTAGCGTCATGTTTTAAAAATCTTCATAAAAACATACAAAAAATCGTCATCATTTTTATGCAAATAATTTGGTTCCCAATTTCAAATATTTAACTAAAGAAGGCAATGAAATATAAAAGATGAATCCACTACTCCTATTACTAAATCTGAAGCAAAGCTATACTCTTCTATGTTTAAAGTTAAAACAGTGCTCATCAATGTGTGCAGCTATAAGATATTTGTTAAATGATCAATTAAATTATACCTGGTTTTGCTTTAACCCACCTTAATTTATTTGGGAGATATAGACAGTCCTTGACTTGAGACCAAGGCAGACAACGTTCAAACTTGCGAGTATAACTTACAGGGCCCATGTATGTTGCGCCATTATTTTCTTTAGCATAACAAAGCTCTGAATCTGTTTGTAGAATTTTGTAGAAATTGACAAAAGGGCAAATTTAACTGCACAATTATTAACAGTGGTCAAATATCAAAACAAAAACAAAGTTAAACCTTATGAGATTCAAATGTAAAACCAAAAGCGTTTTACTGAAATAGGCCATTAATGCAATAATATCTACTACACAAACTAGCATAGTCTGCTTAGAATAAAATGCTTTTTGATTTCAAAGCAAAAAATAGAGAAAAAAAGCAATATAACAGTTTTAAATTTCGTATGATATGAAACAACTATGTAGAATGAATGTTCTTAGGGTCTAAAGAATGAAGCAAGGTGACACTATCAGGATTCAAACTTTAGGCAAATAAACATTTTAATCACAATTGGTTACCAATTACTGATTGTAATGTTATTCAAAACAATATGCTTTTATATTTCATCACAACATTCCCTTTTAATCCCCATAGAAAAATTATCAATTCATGACAAAATGTATTTAAAATGTTTGGTGTTTAAGACTGAATATTTTTAAAAATTGAGTTTTACATGGCGCAATTTCCACTTAACTTGGGAAAAAATTGCTTTTCAAGGAGTCCCTGTCCAACAGCAACACTTAACACGTAGGACGGGACATTGCGCCTATTAGGCGATTTTACATTTTTTTTGGACACAGACAACGCTGTTAATAACCAGGTACTCATGTAACACCTCAGTACGGTGAAAACATATGAATAAGGAGCCTTTTCCAAGAACTCAACTATGAGCCAAGTAAGGCTCGAACCCAGGACCTTCAGATACGAAAGCGAGTGCCATACCACAAGACCACATAGCCACACGATAACAATACTTTTCAATGGTTTAGTTTTATGTATAGAAATTAAATTAAAGAATTGTATTAAAAAAAAAAACAATTATAATAGCTGTAAAGATAAAACGAGAGATAGATTACTATGCTTTTTATCTAAAAATTTTAAATCTTAAATATTGTTTAACAACAAAATTCGGCCATCCTAAATAATTTAAATATATTCAATGAGGTGTTTACATTACAAAAGCAGATTCAACATTATATCATCGTTTCAAGTAAAAGTGTTGAGAGATTAGAATCTTCAATTATGAAGTTAAAGAGTATCATGGAAGAAAAAGGCATCTATGCAATTATGCAGAGAATGTGATACGAACCAGGTACCCATTTCACCGTTGCTTTGAAATAAGACTTGGAGTTTTTAAACGTTTTGAATCGAACTCGTATCTTGTCAAAGAGACTCTGCATTGACTTGTCTTTGATAGGGCCACATAACCTACATGAGACCAAAACATAACATAAATCAAATTTCAATACTTATCATTACTTATGGGTACAAATCATCATTTGCATTTTTTAAAGATCTTATAAGCAACATTGTTGTGGGATCATTGTTCCCATGGAAATTGGATTCAACTGATGACACGTCGCCCGGCAACGGCGGCCATCGTGGTTCTAAACAAAGAAAATCGTTACTTTTTATTCTTCATGCTGGCTAGAACCTTTTCATATGTCTTGTGATCAGAATGTATAAATGTCAAAACATGATCATATTTAGAATGTTTTTCTCCTCTGTATACACTTTTATGCTCGTCGGAGAAATATTTCATAAGGGCATCCGCCATTGTTCCGATAGTTTAGAGCCATTTGCTAAGTTACTATGCGTCATTAAGAGGGAAGTGACGTCATGACTGTCGAAGAGTATTACTCTCAAACAAACGCAAAATACGTCCAATACAATAATGCTAAATCAGTCCTATTAGTTGTTTCCGGCAATCAAACTTGCAAATATTTGCATGTAGGTATTTCTCAAAAAATGAGAAGCTGGGAGTGGTAGAACTATTGTCACATTTATCATTTGTGATGCTTTAAGGACACGACACATGGCAGTTAGAGTAGAGAGGGTAGAGTTTGCAGACATACCAGTGAACTTTCTTGAAGACGTCTTTTGGAGATGAGAGGAAACATCCCCAGACTCAAGTGATTTTTTTTAAATTGACAAGACGATATATATATATATATATATATATATATATATATATATATATATATATATAAATATATATATATATATATGACGTCACTTCCCTCGTAATGATGCATAGTAATTTAGTAACTGGTTCTAAACTATCTGAACAATGGCAGACGCCCTGATGAAATACTTCTCCGATGAGCATAAAGTGTATCCAGAAGATAAAAACATTATAAATCTGATCATGTTTGGACATTTATACATTCTTATCACATGACATGTGAAAACGTTCTAGCCAGCATAAAGAATATAAAGTACAGATTTTCTTTGTTTATAACCAGGCTGCTCGTTGCTGGGCGGACGTAAATCCTATTAAGCATCGGAATAGAGACACTCAATTTGATGGCTGTTGGGTTGATTAAAGATTCAAGCCGGTTAAATACAACGAATTGTCAGTGTAAAAATTTATGAATTTCAAACAATGTCCTCGAGCAAGTCTTATATCAACAATGCACAATAATACGGATTGTTCAGGTTCAATTATAACAAAACAGAAACTTTACATTAGTAGCCCCCCCCCCCCCCCCAAAAAAAAAAAAATGCAAAAACTTACTTGACGCCTTTCTGTGCCACCATAGCGTACTGAATTTCCACATAATCATCGCAAACCATATCATCTTGGTCAAACGTAAACACCAAAGTTCCTTTTGCTCCGGGAGTACTCTGTGTATCCAGGATATAAAGTTAAAATCGGTAAGAGGTGTTGCCTCATAAAAACGAGATTTCAAAGTGAGGGGGAAACTAATGAAAATAATATAGAAAAAAATACGAAAAGAGTTGTGGATGACACAAATTAAAATCTCTCTCTCTCTCTCTCTCTCTCTCTCTCTCTCTCTCTCTCTCTCTCTCTCTCTCTCTCTCTCTTTCTCTCTCTCTCTCTCTCTCTCTCTCTCTCTCTCTCCTTCTCTTCTCACGCTTCCTCTCTCTACTTCTTCAGTCTTTGATTAAAAACTTTTGACAATTTAATTTGCAATCGATACAAATAAAAAAAATGTCAAAAACTTCTTTTGACAATGTATGGGATTATTAACTCAATATGTATATTGACATAATATATTGGCATTGTCTGAGAAGAAAAGTTATGCCTCAATCTATATATATATATATATATATATATATATATATATATATATATATATATATATATCCATCACATTCCTCCAATGAATAAAAATAATTAATAGGAGGTTTACCTTAAACAACCAATCACACTCTTTGTCGGAAGGATTATTTTTATTTGTTTCAAAGGTGTAAGTTTTTCTACTTGGGCCCAACTCCACGATATCACCACAACCTAGGTTAGGAGAATATAATAAATCAAAAATAGATCATGAATGAAAACTTTGATTTTGTAAATATATAATAAATAATAAAGTGTGATTATATATCGACAAGTAACCCACTGTAAAACAACTCATGTGCACTTTACTTTTTGCAACAGCAACAAGAAGACTGTGACTTGACTTCTTTACCAAATTGTCCACACATTTCCACCATTTTGAAATTCTACTTCTAACACTCTATTGGTGTCAGTAACAAATAAGTAAGCAGTCACTGGTGTAAGATATAAATAAGTAAAAATTAAAGAATGAAACAGTGCTAGACAAAGTGGAAAGAAAAATACCAATACAAGAACAAAAAGTAGAAGCAAGCTGAATGTTTGGGACTATTTTTTTGCCCCTCTCCCCCCTTTCTGCTTTGTCTGCCATTGTTTCATACAAAACTTTTCAGATTTCTATGTATTTTGGTGCCAGCGTCCTCCTTTCTTAATCATATGCCATTTTATGGAATTCAAAAATAACCCATGTGAAAACAAAATTATTTCTATAGATTCTTAGCCTAACTATATGTCATGTTTGCGTCATATATTTCGGCAACTGTGTCATACATGGGTTAATAAATGCTGAAAGTTTGATGTATAAATATGACCCTTCTGTCTCCAACGGATATTATCTACGGGAGCGGGGGGGGGGGGGGGGGGGGGGGCGAACCAGATACCAAAAAGGGAATTTAAAATGATTAGATTTTTTTGCGCTGTCAGAAATTATTTATTATATTATTCGTGGCTCAGCGGTATGGTCTTTGCCTCGTACCCGAAAGGTACCGAGTTCGACTACCCGCCTCGCTGTGTGGTCTTGAACAAGTCACCTGGCCATAGCTTACTTTGCGATGCTGCAACGCCTGAAATACTTCAGGGTTCTCTTGGAATAGATCCAATAGAAAAATTTGCCCTTAGAGATGAATGAAGGGAACTTATTTATTTTATTCATTTATTATATTATACTTAATAAAAAAATATATAGGCGAATTTAACGTTGAAATTGAAATAGAAATTCGAAATTTCAGGTTTTAACCATTATTGAAACTATGATCATTCTCATTTATAAAATTTGAAACAAGTGTGTAAGAGATAGGGCCATATTTTTGGCGGTGATTTTTTTTCTCTTGTACTTTCTTTCTCTCTTTGTCTGTTTCATGCACACTTTTTCCAAGTCATTGTCTTACACCAGTACCTACTCCCTACTTTGTCACGTTGATAGTTCTAAGAATCATAATATTACTTGTGGACAACACAACACGTGCAAAATTCTTCTCTGTCGACTGCCTGATTTTAAGTGATGTAATAATGTTTTTCTTGCTTTTGTTATCGCTGAAGAGGGGTCTTGAGCCAAAAGATTCCGTCCTTGGTATCTTGTTCTTTTTTGGAGCTGTTATTTTGATTTTTGTTCATTGATAAAAAATATTATACAAAACTCAACTCTCATATTTTGAGGCAGTAGGCCGCATATCTAATTTATTCATTTGTTCAGTCTGTAAAGTAATCTACACACTGTAGACTGTTAAAGTTGGAAAACAAAATTCAGGTCATTTCATATTAAAATTTCTGTACAATGATGGCAGGACATAAGGATCTATCTGAATAGATTTGAAAGTACCATTTAGGTTTAGATCAGATAAATTTTAAAATGGCATATAACGGTTTCATGCTAAAAATATGACGCGAACATCATCTTCTTCTCTGTTAAACTTTTGCTCGAAAATGATGAATCTTTTTTTGATTAACATTTCTCCGAACAACCAATCTAACTTTGTTATCATCGAGTACAGAATTTTTGGCAAATTATAAAAAAATATATAACTATCTTTTACAGATATACCAGTAACTTGCAAACCTTTTCGATTTCAGGCTAATTCTATCACCCGTTGACTCAAATTAATAGTAAGAAAATCTGTTAGGTTGTAATACTCAGTCCTTGATTTGACGTTTCATTGCGAGTATACTTGATGCTACACAATTCTAGCACATCCGCAACAAAAAAAATGATGACGTAATTTTAAATCTATCTTGATACTATCCAGTAATAATAATCTCGTCCACAACAAAAAATGATGTGATTTTAAATCTTTCTTGATACTATCAATTATAATCTATCTAATATATTCTTCTGAAAATAGGGTTGGGGATCAACAATGTTCCTTAAAGTCAATTTTGAATATTTATCATCGAGCACAGAATTACCGGTAAATCTAAACATTCTAAACTGTTTTATACAGATTGATATACGGGTTCGAGTAGCTTGAGGTAATTCTATTACTTGTTTACTCCAAAAAATTGGCTCGATCTATGTCATTTCCTCCAAGCAATGGTAAAAAATTTAAACAGATAAGTGTATGTTTCTTAATAGTCTTTATTTTCCGTGGATATTGCGAGTTCTTCACTAGTTATTAGAAAAAAAATGATGTCACATTGTTAGGCAGCTTCGATACAGAACGAACTACATATCAATAAGGACATTTACTTCCTGACTCTGTAAAACTTCAAAAGCTAATGTAACCTTGGCCAGAGACGGTCCGAGCCCAATAATATGCCTTACTTCTTTCTTTTTTTCCCTGTTTTTTTAAAGCCGCACATCAATTTTTTTTATTCGAATCTATAGCATCTCCAATTTCAGGGAGTCACAGGGAGTTAATATGAAATAACTTACGTCTGTCTGCAGGATAGTAGACGCAGAGGTCTATCAAAGCATTTTGCCCTTCCCACTTAAAGGAAAGATCGTCGCCCTCTATGTCAGCTACGTTAAGACCAATCTGTTCCCTCTTATGTGACATTCCTGAAGAATATAGGAATAATTAGAATGAAAATGTGAATATTATCAAAATCCAACTTTAAAAATGTCAAACAACATTTTATTATATTTTACCTATCAGCATAAAAGTATGATCTTTGCTTCGTAACCAGGAGGTACAAGGTTTATCTGAAACAAGCCACTCTTGTGTAGCATAAAGCAAATCATCTGCATCCATTGCGGCGGACGCCTAGAAACTTTTTTTCAGTCTTCTCTTGTAGCAGACCCCTAAAACAAAATCCCCGATGGAGGTAACGATAGAAATAAATCTATTTTGGCATCAATTGACATTACGCGACCCACCACCTAAAACAGGTATTATGTCGTTGTGTATCACACGATGCGGCTATGTGGTCTAGGGTATGATATTCGCATCCGGATCGGAAGGTCCTGGTTTCAAGCCTCACTCGACGCATAGTCAAGTCCTTGGAAAAGGCTCTTTATTCACATTCTCTCGCTGTATTTCGGTGTATAATGAGTACATGGCCGTTTCAGCGTTGTCTATGACAGGGAAAAAGGGAATATCGCCTAACGTCATGTCTCGTTCTATATGATACGCTGAGGCGTGGCTATAGGGAATGAGATTAGCGGAAGAGTAGCGTCCCTTGATTGGGCATCACCTTACAGAGAGAACGTAAATTTGGTTTTGCGCATGCGTCTCTCTCGTCCTCGCTTTCGGTGAAGTGTCTCAAGCCCCTTTCATCGGAAGCGAGGACGAGAAACGCATGCGCACAACCAGCATGACGTTCTCTCTCTAATAACTTTTCCGCCGATGACGTCCAATCAAGGGACGCTACTCTTCCTCTAATCTCATTCCCAATATTGGTTGTTTTGGTGCCTGGCACCGCCTCTTACTTATTTGAGTAAGTCTATTCTATGTTATTTTTCTTTATTTTATATTTACAAATATAACATGTTTTAAGTCATTTTCTTCTGATTATGGCTCCACCTTATACTGTAAGCATGCCACGCCACTGATGATATGTGTTGCTGATTGTCAGGGACCCCTTGAAAAGCGCTTTGAGTTTGTTTAGTGGATATTGCTCTATATTATTTCGCTCAATTTTTTGTTCAAGTATTATGATGTTTTAGTTTTTGTCATAAAAAGATGATATCTATTGTCCTCAATAAAGCAATTACATTTAACATAAGTTTCATACCCATGATTATATATGCAATTTTTAGAATCTTAATCGCCCCTACGTGAAACCGTTTTGAGGTGGTAGGACACATATGTGAATAGGTTAAAAAACAAACACACCCCCCCCCTCCTTCCCACCATGAAAACATGGCCAAAATATGAACACGTTTGAGTTTTAATCCATTTGTCGTGAAAAAAAAAAGAAATCTAAGTTTAAAGACAACTTTGTCTCGAACACTTTTATACACTTTATCCTAAATAACAATGATAAGTTAAAAGACAAAATTGTCTCGAACACTTTTATACACTTTATCCTTAATAACAATGATAAGTTAAAAGACAAAATTGTCTCGAACACTTTTATACACTTTATCCTAAATAACAATGATAAGTTAAAAGACCAAATTGTCTCGAACACTTTTATACACTTTATCCTTAATAACAATGATAACATGGAATAGAATCTTATATTTAATTTACTAAGAAGATGATGTGGACGTTCGGGATTCCCTTTTGTCAACAAAACCCGATGAAAAAAACACTAAAGACAAAATTGACGTTTTGGGTTAATCGTCTTTTGCCCTCCATTCACTGTGTTTTGTTGACAAAGAGCAAACCCGAAACGTCCAAATAATCTTGAATTGAATTGAGTTCAGACTAAAAAATTGCTTTTTTTGTCGCTATAAATATATATTTACACAGTTTTAGGCTTTTACCACATCAGAATGCTTTAGTGTAAATACTTTTGTTTTGTTTATTTCTCTAACATAACAAAATGAATTTAATCTAACCCCAAAATTTATACATCTGACTGTAATTTCAATTTCCGGGGCATAGTTAATCACAATATAATATTATTGCTTTAGTAAGGAAGGTCACCTTTTTCTGTATTAGACATTTTTTTAGATAAGATAATTCATTATTAACGTTAATATGGAAAATGGAATAATGGTATTGTATAATGAATGGAACTTCGCTGCGACATTTTTTTAAAGTGAGAGAAAATGAAAATAATATGTAAAAAATCATTGGATAGCCTACTTATTATCCTTAAACGACATATATCCCGTGTAAAGCGGAGATTATTTTCGACCCCCCCCCCCCCCTTTCCACCAATAAGTGATTAGGTATCTGGGTTTGTTGGAGCTGGTGGAAAGCACTTTGTGATAGATTAGTGTCCTATCCAAGGAAAGCAAGCAATTGCTATTGTCCTTTTCACGCGCATGACACAGGTTAAAACTCTCCATGGGCCTCATGGCTTGAAAACTACTTAATTTAAATGACCCAGGACTTGTCTTTGTGTAAGGAAATTTTGGTGAGTCGGGGTCTTTTCAATTAGTTGTTATAATAGGAAGTAAATTTTACTGGACAACATCATTATCATCCCAATGTACATTTTCTTCTTCTTCTTCTTCTTCTTCTTCTTCTTCTTCTTCTTCTTCTTCTTCTTCTTCTTCTTCTTCTTCTTCTGCATCATCATCATAATCATCATCATCATCATCATCATCATCATCATCATCATCATCATCATCATCATCATCATCATCATCATCATCACCACCACTACTACCACAACCACCTACACCACCACCAACACCACCAACACCACCACCACCACCATCATCATCATCATCATCATCATCATCATCATCATCATCATCATCATCATCATCATCATCATCCTAACTTTTATCACCACAGTCATAAACTATACTTACCAATAACCTCCTGGCATTTCTCCAATCTTTTGGCCAATAGGACGAAAGGGTATTGATTGGGTAGATTAATAGGCATATAAGTGAACCCAGTTTGCATGCAGCAATAGTCTAAGGTTAGATCCACAGACTGCTTACGCCCATATGGGAGGTATCCCCAGTAGGAATTTCTTTTCGTGTAGTCCGTATAAAACTTGATTTTGCCTTCGCTAACTCCTATGAAATAAAAGGATTATAATCAGATAAAAATGTGTTTCTTATAAATGTCAAGGCTTTTCTCAGGCTATTAACGTGCATCTTATCATAATGCATTACAGCATGCTCAGAGATAAAGTCGTAGTCAAAAGGCATCCATAATTGAATTAAATGTTGCTTATCCATCAACATATAATTATCTTGAAGTACGGTACTAAGTTTTTTAAAAATAATAAACAGTTTAATTTCATTTTTCTGGAAAATTAGTCACCATTGCATAATTTGTTCTTATGATTTTAAAATTATAATTTACTTCAAGGAGCATTACTTCTATGACTTTTATTTTGGGATTTTATTTAATCTATCAACAGCTACAAATTGAGAAAAAATTAAAAGGGCAACAAATTATCGACATGATAAAAACATAATCCGAAATTTCCATAGCTATCTTTGAGCTGTCTAATAATTATTGATTGAAGCAATATTTATTCTTCCTCTGTATGGTATTATTCTACAATCTATTGTTGGCCGGTTTTGTTGAATAATTTCCGTAAACACGAACCATCTATGGAAATACCTACCGGCCAGTATCAAGTTTTAGAGCAATATTGAAAACTTTTTTAAGAATTGGTACACACAAAATTTCTGTATGTTATTTTTGTTATTCAAGTTTTGCTCATAAACTTCTCCAGTCTTTAAATATATATTATCATTTTTGCTTTGTTTGTAAAATGGGTTTAATTTAAATTGCGTGATAATTAAAACCTTCTTTAAAATGTCATGTGAATGGAATTTGAGCAATTTATGATGAATTCAAAATATAAAGACAAGTTGTCGAGCGATAAGCAAAGTCAGAATATGATTTATTTTCGTTATTAGAGATAATTCGGTTGCCTTGATGATGACGTGAAATTTAATTAAAATGTTAGATGAACATTATTTAATTTATCAAATATATTGGAAGAAAACATGGCAGGTATCAGCACAACCACAAAGTGTCGTCGAAATCCAGAAAAATAATTGGATCTAGATAGTTGAAATATATATTACATGCACAGGTCTACTAAGCAATGGTTTAGTCACTGGGTTTTAATTTTACGAGAGACGCATACGCACAACCAACATGACGTTCTCTCTATAATAACTTTTCCGCCGGTGACGTCACAGACTATGGGTGACGTCCAATCAAGGGACGCTACTCTTCCGCTAATATCATTACCTATAATGAGGATAAAAGGGACATTTTTCCGGTCCTTTACCCACGAAAAGCAAGATAAATTCAAACTCCATGGGTTCAAGCACTAAAAGCCTGATAGCTCTGAAAAGACTAATACGGTGCTCTATCTCTGTTTATGGGAATACTACATTTTAAGAAAAGATTGTAAACGTGAGGAGCTGCCTAAGAAGAACATTTTTGATAACTTTTATGGCAAAAAAATAATATAACACTTTGTGCAAACATTCTGATTCCACAAATAAAAGACCAACACCGCTTGTGTATAAAATACATAGGCTAGATACTCTCAATCAGAAATTTTTTACTTGTATTAAGAGTTTATTTCTTTAAACTCCAGTTCAAGCTATGTATTGATAAAAACGACTATTTCAATGTAAGCAAAGATTTCATTATTTTTTAAAAATGGTATCGATTATTATTTATCTGCTGTTGTTTTTTTTAAACCCTAAAGGTTGCAACACCATCAGAGAAACAAAAAAAAAAGAGAGGAGTGGAGAGCCAAACTACCGAGAACGGAATAAGAAGGCTGTCAAAATGTATAACGTGAAGTTTGAATAATAACTCATTATTTATTTTGCAGTAAAACAAACCTCTTTGTCTAGGACACGATCTTCTCTTGAACAAACAGTAGGATCCAGGTGGCCATTTGCCATTTCTTGCATTAGACATCTGTGAGCAAAAGGATAAGTCCACCTTCTTACCACTGATTGTTCCTTTGATATCATCCGGTATAACTTTACTTTCGCCTGAAATAGTCACGATGTTACAATAATAGAGCAAGAACAAAAATTAGCTAGAGGAGGAAATATTGTAATAAATTTGACATTCGCTCAGATAGTGTTAATGATAATACCGATGACGCTATTTGTGATGGCCTATTTAACGGTATAGTTGTGGTAGTTCAGATTATCAGAATTAGGAAATACAAATACACCTGACCTCTTATCTTATCTTATTAAAGACTGAATATATGAAATGAAATATAATTTAAATGCCTTATAAAATAATTTATACATACAAAATTTTATATAGCTTATATTATATCATTCATAGACAGTTTTACACAACTTTGAATGTAAGTAAAAATATATCAATACGACAATGTAAAGTCGAATAAAACTCTCATAGAATACTGAAGTTATTGTTCAAAATCGAATAAATCATAAATGCACAAAGTTCATCGTATAATGAAATATTAATGACAACAATAATCATGAAAGCAACAACCATAAAAATATTGCATAAGTCTCTGATAAATTATCATGATTTGAGATTGTTTCAGATGACATGCATTTTACTTGTTAACATTTACAAATCATGAAGTAATGGAAACAATTAAATCCACATGACAATGCAAAGTTTAAAAGATAAACAAAGAAATGGATACATAATTAAATAAATAAACAAACAAATGAATTAATAGATAAATAAATAAAAACTAACTAAACAAAATCAAATTTAATTAAGAAATAATCAATTAATTAATTCTAAAATAAAATAAAACATATTAGATAGTCATACTTAATCCGTGGAATGTAATGGCTCCTCTGTAAAAGGTGTTCCTGGGGCAGCCAGACTTTGTCTCCAGGAAACTGTAGAACCCCTGTGGCCATCTCACGTTGCCTGAATATTTAGAAGAATGAATTTTATGACCCGTCGTTTAAAATCGGTATTCTGTCGGGATATGAGTCAAAATCTGACGATTGATATCATAGTCAAGACATTGATTTGGGTTCAGTTTATTTCCTTTATTGAGGGGAAAGAATATAGTTTCTTAAGTAGAAAATATTAAAATGCCGTAACTTTGATCACATTAACTTTATACTCACATATCGACATATGCACCCCCCCCCCTCTCCGGTTGAGGACCAGACTGTAAGCATGGATAGTATTATTATTATAATTGTTATTATCATTATTATTATTATTATTATTATTATTATTATTATTATTATTTTATTATTGTAGTAGTAGTAGTAGTAGTAGTAGTAGTAGTAGTAGTAGTAGTAGTAGTAGTAGTAGTAGTTGTAGTAGTAGTAGTAGTAGTAGTAGTAGTAGTAGTAGTAGTAGTAGTAGTCGTAGAAGTAGTAGTAGTAATAGTTATTATTATTATTATTATTATTATTATTATTATTATTATTATTATTATTATTATTATTATTATTATTATTATTATTATTATAATTTTTGTTTTTATTATTATTATCATCATCAGTGACACAAAAGACAAACCATTATTTTCAAACGTCGCTGGAGAAGAGGCTACTACCAGACCTTGTATTTTTGTCTTCCAGACATATCCAAAACGTCTAGAAATCTGTCGGCAACACCATACCAAAATCATAAACCTATTACCATTGAGGTTGGACCAGTCATTAGACCCTGCGAGAGCAACCGTCTACCTAGATTCAATTTTCGAAAGGCAAACTAGGAAAAAATCTCATCACACATAAATGACAGCATCAAAACCATCGATCCAGTTCCCAAAAACTGCTACCAGTTCCATAAGTTTCTATTAAGAATTTCCAAAAAATATACACACCTAGAGGCTGCAAGAAATCCTATATATCTTGCCTACAGCAAGACAGCAATGAACTTTATAAACGGTATGTGGACGCTTACGAAACAGATCCATTTGCTGAACAAACTGTCCAACTTGGTGAGATCTTAATGGCTTCCATTTCCGAAACAAAATCAGAAAGACGGAAGGAAATTATAACGAGCACGAAAATAACTCATAACAGCAAGAAAGCCTGGTCAACTATGAAAAAACTAAATACAGAAAATAACAAAGAAACCAGGGTTGCAGCGGTGACACAAAACGATGTAGAAAAGCAACTTATCAGAAATGGAAAACCATCACACAGAAAAAATGTCAAACTCAGGAAATGAAAAGGGAAATGGAAAAGATCGCCCAAGGAAGTGAACAGGAAGTAGACCCTTATTGCATCGTAGAATTAGAATCAGCCCTTGAACACTCCAAACCCGGTAAAGTGGCTGGTCTAGATGGAATTACCGCAGAAATGATAAAGCATTTCGGTCCCTCAACAAAAACGTGGTAACTAACTCTTAACAACTGTGTTGAATCGTGCACAGTAATAACGCTTTGGCGACAAGCAAGGGTGATAGCAATCCATAAACTTGGAAAGACCCAAATAGCAGCAAGAGCTACAGGTCAATATCTCTCCTCTGTACACTGTACAAAGTACATATAAGCGCATGATACTGGCCAGGAGTTCCCAAACAGTAGAAGAACATCTGTCACCTGACCAAGCGGGTTTCCGCCCTGGAAGATCATCACTCCTGAACTTGACA
>NC_088362.1:9204485-9229485 GCF_034508935.2 Berghia stephanieae
AGCATTTGTTTAGGGACACCAATCTATCCCAAAGGACTCTCCGCTGTATCTAATAAATCTAGCTACCCAATCACTGCTGAATGGATAATGAGTCAGAAATAAATCATGACCATTCTCCGGATAGAAAAAATAACTTTTGCTTGTTAATCGAGTACCCTATAACATGAGCACTTGGAACTCCCTTAAAATTGATGAAAACTTTTTTTAGAATTCGCAATCCTGCACTTTAAGCGATAACAAATTAAGATACAAACTATGAAATCACAATAAAAGAGAGCCATAAAAAAATGCAGCCATCGCAATTAATATCTAATTAAGACAGCCTGGCTTCCTGTACTCAGTTAGATCGGCTTATGCAACCTAAAAATATTAGCATTTTTAGAGCGCTATTTTCATTAAATGATACAAAGCGCTTTACAAAGGGTACGAAACCGACAGCCATACTTAACTTTAGGATCGAACAAGACAACTATAAGGCGCTGATACATATCTTTTTATTCCAGCAGTCCAGTGAGATAATAATATATTATGTTAACAGCAGTTTCCAGTGTCTCAACATTACGATGTCCTCAGCGGGACCCGTACTAGGGAATAGTCAATATTAAGACAAGTGTCATACCACAACACCACAACAACGCAATCCCAATGGATCCTGAACTCTGAAATTTCCATTGATACTTACAGGAGGGTACAACATGAAGGATGAGTAGTCAAAATGAGATTTCACCATGTTTTTCCGTCCTAAAACCTTCCAAGATTCAAGTTCTAGGAAATGGAGAGATTTAGGCAACTGTAATAATTTCGTTTCGAACCACAGAAATACATTACAAACAGTTAAAAATAGGATTGGTTAAAATATTAATATGTGCCCTAGATAGTTTTAACATCATCCTCCCAATCATCATCATCATCATCATCATCATCATCATCATCATCATCATCATCATCATCATCATCATCATCATTTGAGAGGTCAATAATTGTCGTAGAGACGATTTCTTGGTTTGTCATAACACCAAGTAGAAGTTCAAGTCATTCCTGTATAAAAACTTAGATGTGTAACGAAAACATCTAACATCATTTATTTTCTCACATAGAGAAAGAGAAAAGGAACGCAAATAATTGCGCCTACATAATCACTCTTTGTTAAGTATTAACAATTACGGACTGAGGTAAGTGAAATGTATATTTATACAGATGGAAAGAAAATGACATCACTCAGCTCTATGTAATTGTTTTAGACAGCCATTTTAATGATTACTTCCCACTTAACTGTCGAAGGAACTAAAGTGACGTCCCATGCTCTTTTTTACTCTTTTAGACAGCCATTTTGTGATTACTTCTCACTAAATTCTAGGAAACAGACAATAAAAGTCCAAGGTGTCTCTATTATTCTCGCACTGCTCGATCTCAGTGCCGGTTTTGATACGACTGATCATGCCATTCTTATTGAGCGTGTTGAAAAAACGTTCGGCATAGCACTGTCTCAGATTGGTTCAAAATTACATTTTTGAACGATCTGAGCCTGTTCTTATAAAAGGAGTTCATTCCGACCAATTGCCATTAAAATTCTGGGTCTCCTTGGGATCTGTTTTGACTCCCCCGCAGTACACGCTGTACACACAGCCATTAGGCGACATCGTCAAAAAGCATAACATAAACGATCATATGTACGCTAATGACACTCAGCTGTACAGTTCAGTCAAACCCCCAAAAAAACAGATTGTTTATTGGAAAAAAAAAACCCTGGAGAAATGTTTTAAAGAGGTGAGGATGTGGATGACTTGCAATTAACTTAAAAAGAATGAAGAGAAAACGGAGATACTTTTTATAAACACTAGAACGCTTGTGTATTCGACCAATTGGAAATCATTGAACGATCAAAATGAAATTATTCATTTTTCGGACAAATCTCGTCATTTATTTTGATTGTAATCTGTCTACGGAAAAACATGTATCCTATCTTTGCAAAAGTAGCTTTATCGGGAATTACGAAAAATCGTTCAATTGTAAATATTTTAACCCAAAAGTCTATTCAAACATTATTGTATTGCTAACATAAAGTTTTAGATGAAAGTTAACAAACTTAAATTTGATGATGACAAGACAGAACTGATAATTTTTGGAAATAGGTATCAACTCTCAAAAATATCTACAAATGAGATACTAGTGGGTGAAAATACTATTAAACCTAGTTATTGTGTGAGAAATATTGGGGTGTATTTAGATAAAGGGCTATCCATGGAAGATCATGTTTTAAAAATATGTCAATGTTGTAACTATCACATTAAAAACATTGACAGAATTAGACATTATATTGATGAGGATATTACAAAGATGCTTGTTAATTCTCTTATCAGTAGCAGATTAGATTATTGTAATGCCCTTCTCATTGGCTGTCAAAGCAGATTAATTCATCAACTACAAAAAAAAAAAAAGAAAGCGGATGGACTTATAAAATTAAAGAAAAAAAAAAGGAGATCATATAACACCAGTTCTCCAGGAATTGTATTGGCTTCCTGTAAAGTTTAGGATATAATTTAAGATATTGTGCTATGTTTTAGATGTCTGGATGCATTGGGACCTGAATATTTGCAGGAACTGATTAAAAATATGAACCCACTCGAAATTTAAGATCATCTCAGTCCCAGCTTTTAAAGGTTACCACCTCAAAATCCAATTTCGGTAAAACAAAAAAAGCCTTTTCATCCATAGACCCACGCCTATGGAAGGCACTCAGTCCTCGGACAAAGTCCTGTGAAAATTTATCATCTTTTAGGAAGTCTGAAAACTGAGTTCTTCCGTGAAGCTTATTTTTTTATGAAATAGATGTTGCTTAGATTTTGTTTTTTGTATTCATGCTTATTATGTAGTGTCGTGATTTTTTAATCATTTATATTTTATTTATTTTATTTCATTTTCTTTTAAAATTTTTATCATGCAAAGCGCCGCAGAGCACAAGTAACGTGGATGTTTAGGCGTTATATAACATAACATAACATAACATATGGTATAGGGCAAAAGAGGATAAGATCACTTGAATGCCCTTAATATAAATAGTGATGCCATAAATCTATTGATTAAAGATTACAATAATGATACTGTAAATAGTGCAATAAACGGGGACGGAACTATTCTCATTAAAGTAATCTGACAGATAAGCTGATAGATTTCAAGATGTGAACGAATGATCAAGTCGGAGAGGTGAGGACGGAGAAATTTTGATGGATTGAATTGGGGTAACGAAAACAAAACAATTCACGATCTTGTCAAGTTTCACACTAGAAGGAAAAGCTTAAACGTTAAAAATCTCAATTCTCAGTCACACAAAATGTTTCAATCATCCATCCTTTTATTTCCTTCTCAAATTAACACACTCAGTTTCACCTTCAAGCCATTCAACAACACGGCATTTTGAACAGTTAAATAGTGTTGTCTTCAGTGGGAGGACAAAACGAATCGTTGTAGTACTGCGAATAAGCACTTCGTATTTTTTTAAATGATGATAAGATACTTACCATATATACGGTTCTTCTTAATGGTTACCCATTTGTCCCTTTCATAGTGATCCTGTTCATGCTCAAAACCCAGGGCATGGCCCATTTCGTGCACACATACACTCTGAAAAGTAGGATCATCATCATCATCATCATCATCATCATCATCATCATCATCATCATCATCATCATCATCATCATCATCATCAACATCATCATCATCATCATCATCATCATCATCATCATCATCATCATCGTCATCAGCATCATCACCATCATCACCATCATCAATGACGGCATTATTATTATGCTCATCATCATCATCATCAAGATTTTCCAGATTGGAATTTCAATTCGATCGCTAGAAGGTCATCCATAGTTCACTCAAGTTCAAGGTCAACTATTTTAAACATTTAATTACTTGTAAATTATCGATATTTTAAAGCATATTTAATAGAATAAAAACTTTATTTTGTGTTGAATAATATACATGTACAATTTTGTAATATCCCTCTCGATTTGTGCGAGTTATTGCCCTTGATTTGATTAATAGAAATTTAAAAAAAAATATTTCTCTTTATAAAATAATTTGCAAACCGTATTTTGTTTCATTCAAATAATACAATTTAGTGTTTTGGATGTCAGTAAAAAGCATATAATGTTACAAGCAAAACACACAATATTTGACTGAGTTTATGCCCATTATACTAGAGTAAATGAAAAGTGAAAAAATTCGAGTTGTTTCATGTTCATGTTAGAAGTTCATTTTTCGTCAAAGTTGATACGGTTGATACTCTTGAAAAAATATCTGGCCGATTGGTATTTCAATTTGACCACTTGAAGGTCATTCAGAGGTCATTCAAGTTCAAGAAAAGACACATTTAACATTAATTTACTTCTACACGTCTGATGCGCATTATAAACATTTAAAAAAGGAGAAAATACCTTTTTAATTGGTTTAAAAATTCACAGAAACAGTTTTGGGGGAAATTCCTTTCAATTTGTAAGTCTTTTGCTCTTGGTTTCATTTCTACGTAGGTATAAATATTCTGTTTTAAAAGTATATCTTGCGTATCACGCTTTATTTAATACTACTCAAAGAATAAAATGTGTACATTTGGATGCCAATCATAAGCGTGTACAGTAACAAGTAAAACTCAGACAATATTTGACAGACTTATCATCCTTTACTTTTAAGATTAATACTAAAGTCTTGTAATGGGCCATTGAGAACTGACAAATCACGAAGAGAACAAAAGCCTCCTTTGAAAACTGAAAAGAAGACCATTTCAAGCAACAAGCAGAATCCCTTTGGAAATCATCTTATATTTTTGATAACCAGACGGTGATCGAAAAGAATTATTTAGGTCAGTACGTGTCATCAACCCGTCCACCTGTTTTACCATTTTAAGTCTGCCTCATGCATGCACAAAGTTGGATCTCCTCAAATGGATGGTGGATCTCAAATATAATTATTAAATTAAAACAAGAACTTAAGAACAAACATTTGACAAACATTGTAAGAAAACGTGCTTAATCAAGAATCTTACATCACTGGATCTAGCATCTTGAGTAGCAGTCGGCAACGTGTGAGTGATCTGGTCAAAATTTCAGGGGACTTGCAACTATTTTTATGTGAATACGGACAAAAAGGGTCTTCTAATTGTCTAGCAGGCTTGGGATGGAAAATGTCAAAAAGAGAATAGAACTGCATATCGCAGATTTTGGCAAACATCGCTATTATGAAATTTCCATAGGACAATGCAACCACGAAGAGCAAATACCCCAAATTGATACATTTTTGCAAGGCCTTCCAACAGACCGCGAGATACTGATGTTACTGTCATCCTCTTAGCCAATCATAATCATATCATTGCAGCAAATCCAAAAGCTAATATTTGCATTAAACCATATGCAAGAAAGTAAAAACAAGTAATCAATCTGAACAGCATTGCCACAAATTATGTTCAATAGACTGGCAAACCCCTTGTAATGTTTCGTGCATTTACGCATTCTGTACATCTGATTTCAGGTTTACAGGGAAGCGTTCATGATAGTTGTCTTGGTTTAATCGTGTTACTCGCTATAACACATTGGCAAAAACTATTATGCAAGAGACTTTGGAAGGAAAGCCGAGGACAGATCCTGACGGAGGGCCCTTACTGTTAAGTCATCTCTCGTGTCTCCTCTACGACCACCCCGGACAGGAGAATGAAGTGAGGTGAGATGATATTCACGTTAGAACATCCTTACCAAAGCCCCACTGTTTTCTGTAATTCAAGAATTGCCAAAGATCGTGGATGCTCCATTACATATATCTAGAAATCTCTATGTGAATCTTCTTATGCTGACTATACAAAGGTGAAGCATGTGAACACAATATTAATCTCGTAAGGATGAACATGTTCATCCACAAAACGAGAAACGTTGACTAAAATCCCCTCAACAAGTGATGTTCTGTATCAACATTTTGAAAGGAGTTTTTCAAACGAGTATTTGGGCCACAACCAATAAGTCATTGATGCCTTCCAAAATCCAAATAATGGAGATGGACGGATGATAATAATTGACTCAGTTTGGACCATGCTTCTTGAGGCCAAAGCTGTTTTCCATATGACCAGTGATGCTATTGGCAATGTGTCGATAAAGAGGAAAATGCATTGGCCAATTCAAACGAAAATACGAAACTTACATATACAATAAATAATACATTGTATTTGCCGATGCTCTACCATGCCACGAGGCGCTTGACATGTGTATCAAATCATTAATATACTTCTTTTGTAAATATTTAATGAATTGCTCTTTCCCAAAAATGATTTTAAAGGCTCACAATATTATAGTCAGATTTTTAATAAATGCGCGTGTTTTTCTTCTTTTTCTCAGATGCCCCTCAACGCACAGCTGCAAAAGTCTGTATGAACCTCTGAATTAATCTGTCTTAATCAAAAATGTTTTTACAGTAATTGTCAAACAATAGGAAAGGATTTCGCTTATAACAGTTATGTTCAAATCGACAACTGGTAAAGATTGTAACTCACAGATGATTTACAGTATCAAAATTATGACTTTTCCGCTTATCCATTTCGAAGGAATTCGTTAAAATGGAAAGTTCGGTTAATGGAAACTTAAACGATATATATTCAGTAATCTGATTGTGAAGGAACAAATGACAATCCTTATCTATCATACCTCTACATTTTATAACTATCAATACACATTACTGATGAATACAAATGAAAGTGAACATAACGCACTTTCAACATATTTTTGATTCCAAAATTTATAGAAATCGCTTGTGTTTTTAACAAAGAGGATTACATAAATTTAATGTAAACTGGTCAAAAGTAGAAATTCATCAATTTATGATACATTGTTTCCACATAAACATGTAGATGGGTTCAGCAATAACAACAACAAAGGCATACTGGATAAATCAATCATCACATTCTAATGACGAGGATGATGAAAAGGAGAAATGAAACGACGATGGAATGATTTCGTGGCATCACTCTATCCAATGAAATCTAATTTTCCTCCATTTTGATAAGGTTGGAGCAAGTCTTTTTCCATTCTTATAATATCATTTATTGCTCGTTGGTGAGAGTAGATTTGGTGTTCCTACTCTCATCTTTCCCTTCACTTGGGTCCAGTGATATGGGAAAAGTGGCGCAACCTCGTGTCAAAATTCATTGATTAGACAGTCTGCTTTGAAAACTGTTTCTGGTTTGTTTCTTTTTGAGTATAGTTGAGCCTTTGTTAAATAGCCAGAATATGTAGTGCTATCTGATTGGAGCTATAAAATCATATCAGTTTTTATAGTTGCTGAAGTTGGAGCATTGAGGTGATCAATGGGCCACAGAACTGTAGCGTTGTCCAATGCAATACAGCTGGGTGCTTCGAGGAAAAGCAGCAAACGGTTCTTTACCCCGTCTTCAAACACCTCTGAATTGACCCTAGAATGATATTCTCTACCTTCCATATGATGCAGAAAAAAATGGTATGGCATTCTCCTAAATACCCAGTATCTTCACCACCTGCAAGAATATCAATGATCTTCTGTCCATAACTCACGTTCGCCCAGTTCCGTACATCTTTGGATGATATCCATTTCAAAGTTGTCTTGGATCCTTTTCCTATCACGTTGTTTCTCACTGATGATCTCTCCGTCGTATTTCGATAATCATCTTCTCGGGGCAGATTGTGAAATTCTAATTCCATAGCCGGCCTCTTTAATGACTTATCGATAGACACAAATAGATTTCTTTTCGCAGCTTACTAGAGTGTTGTATCGTATCCTACAGTTTAAAAGCCTATATATGTTTTAGATCCTTTAATGTTCTGTGAAACGTTCGTTCACAGATACAATTTTTCAAAGTTATATAAAAACAGCATTCATCGTTAATAAGACAATATTGAGTATAGTATAATCAGTATTTCAAATGATTTAAAACAAGAGAATTCATATCTATAATTGCTACATGATGTAGATAATAGCAAATAATCATAAATTCAAAATTTAGACGTAAACAATATTTTTCAAGACATGATGCTTTTTATGACTACGCGTGAAAAGAAATCACAAATCACAGGAACTGCGAAAAAGCCACAACAGTTAGATGACAGTCCTCTGTGATCCGGTCCTGGTGATTATTATCTTATAACCAATCTAGGGTCTGAAAACGGTAGCAAATGCATTGACTCAATAATACAAGATTCAAATATCTACAAACCATATGTGAGCAATCTTATCAAAAGGTGTTATTTTGGGTTGAATTTGATTCTTGAATTCTAATTTTAAGCTAAACCGTAAAAATTCGAGTTAAGGGGCGGCTTGGGTCTTTTCTAAAAATAATGAATTATCTATATAGGGACTTTTTAATCATTCCGTATCGTCATTATAGGTTAAAAAACAACATTTTTGGAGAAAATATTTTTATTAGCTGTGTTGTTACTCATTTTGCGACCTGAAGTGGGGGTCTTGCAGATAGATATTCACAATCTTGTGGCAAACTTTCCTCAAAAACTGATCAAGGAATACGTTCCATATTCTTCCGTCTTATCAACATTGTATCATTTTGTGTCACCAAGAGAGATTTTACAGCTTTAGCTTATAAGATTTTTATTAGAACATTATAAATTTGCGAATCAAAATGATATGACAAAATTTATGTTTAAAATGTTTAATTTGGATTATAATTCAAAATACACATACTTTATCCCAAAAAATATATCTCTCTGGTGGCATAATACATTATCTCTGTGATAAGTGGACATTTTCAGACAATTTCTTTGAATAGCTTCTGAGAAATGTTTGACACAGTATCTTATACCTCTAGTAAAATGACATATTGAGAAAATAGCATAAAAGCTTTCCGTTTTTCACACTATCTATAACCTTTTTGACTCCGTTTTTCGTGTCTTCATAGTCTATGTTCAGAAGATAGAATTCAATTATATTATTTCTAAGATAATAACATATCGTTCTCCACCAAAATCTCAAATTAATGTTTTTGAAGGATTTTCCTAATAATTAGACCCAAACCGCCCCTTAAAAGGATGATTTTATCGAGGATCATGATCTCGGTACTTTGAACATCAAAACTTAAATTTCATAAGCATTTATATATATATATATATATATATATATATATATATATATATATATATATATATATATATATACTCGCACATACACATACACGCATGGACACGTGGCAATCCTGTGTAGGAGACTACTTAATTTTTATCAGCTACAATCGTGGCGACGAAATGATAGCAACAAAAATAATTTTCACGAAAAGATTACAGGAAGAAAAAATTCAACACCGAGTTTATGCGCGATGAATTACGAAAAACTGTCCCTAAAAGGCTGTTTCCCAAAGAGACGCAATACTACGTCGAAAGTTTTTGACATAAAAAAGAAGAAATATTTACCTGTGCCGGACAATGCATTTTTTGTCCTTTTTCATCATTGTAATAACCCACCAAAGACCATCCTCTCCTGAAAAATAAAATTTTTAGAGGCGCATGGTTATTGTTTTAATCGAACTTACACCTTGGATTTACCTAAATATTGCTTCGAGGAAATTTATCGGCACTATTTGCAGGGTCTTTCCCCTGCAATGGGGTTTCTATCCATACACACACACGCACACACACACACACACACACACATATATATATATATATATATATATACATATACATATATATATGTATGTATATATATATATATATATGTATGTATATATATATATATATATATATATATATATATATATATATATATACATATATGCGAACCTAAGCACTCGAAAAGACTCCTGTTGGGATCTACGCTCTTTCTCTAAGCGTCTCTAAATCAACACTAATAAGATATACATCGTCAAATTAAAAAAATAGTCCTTAAGTACCATAAGGCCTCTCATGCTTGAGCTTATCCGGTTTCAGTAGCGTTAAACCGACGGAAGCGATTGGTGGCTTTTGTATGTAAACTACATTCCGCAAGATTTAAGAGACGCGGCTACCCAATCATTTATGTATTGTTGATGGGTTCAGAAAATATCTCATGTGCATCTGAAATCGACATTAGACTTTTAATGCATTAAAATGTATAAACATAAAGTTGAGAATCTCTGGCGACAATGTATACATATATATATATATATATATATATATATATATATATATATATATATATATATATATATATATATATACTCGTATATATATATATATATATATATATATATATATCTATATATATATATATATATATATATATATATATATATATATATATATATATATATATATATGCAAATGTACAAACATGTAAAAATATACAACCAAGAACCTATAGCAACACATTATATAATAATTTACTAAATTGAGATAGGCCATACCTCTGGCCTTTTAGTCCGAATTTGTGAGTGTATATTTAAAATCTTGACAAAGTATGTCGTTTGCAAATTTGAATTGTTTTAACAAAAAGCAAAAAGTACGCTATAAACATAGAGCCATATTACTTAACCACTCTTTTAAGATATGATGCAAGGCTTAACAATAGAGGTATAACAAATTAATATTGTTACACGAAATCGTTTAAAAGTTCTTAAGGTTTACACAAACCGGATAGAATATACATATTATAATATGTGATGAATCGTCAAAAAGGGCATCATGTCGGCATAATACCATAATGACGAAGCATTATAAATCGTATGCCATTAATCACGATTTAGATTGCAACCACCCATAAAGCAACAAAAATCAAAAAGTTTGTATGACATATTTAAAACCATTTTATAATCAAGCGGTTACTAGAGAAAGCACTGAGAAGTGGCCTAAATCCTACCTAGATAAGGGATAGTTTACGGGTGGTGCTTATCTGCTGTCTCTTTCTGATGTACTTATTTAGGTTTCATGCAATTGTACATCTTTATAACAATTTTGATTCTAGAAATAATGGTGACCTAGTATTTGGAATTTCCATTGGTTAACAAAGGCGTTTGTTCATCTAGTCATTTCCAAATATCTGACCTGTCGCCTCGATCTGGCATCATGAAAGAATGGCTAAAATGCTGAACTTTGAGTCTAAGAATAATCAAGAGTTAATTACTTGATTTAATGTGTATGCGCGCTTATGAGGGGAATCGATATAATTCGTAATATTCATAACAATACTACTTACTGCCTCACATTTCTAAGCATTTCAGTAATAGACACGTTCATTTGAAGGGTCGGGGGAGGGGTTATTTTATTATAGTTAATTTATTTATACAGAGTACTTTATTTTTTATGTAAATTGACCAGGAAAATAAAATAAAAATATATATTTCTTTATGAACCATCCTTTATGTATGAGAGCAGCAACTTACTACTTAAATTAACAAGAACAAAGATAAACAGGTGAATGCCTTCGTCTTAAATGTTAGAATTGTTTAGCTTTGAGCTGCGGGCATTGTTATAATACTACTAATCCCTGAATCTTTTAAATTTAAGTTTTTATCTCCTGGACGTCTTTATTCTGATGTAATATATTAATTCCATTGTTATACCAAAGAATATTGAAAAAAGAATACAATTCCCTTATTTTCACACATTTCAATGGACCATGTTATGATAATCTTAACTTTGAATTCAGTTTCCATCCTTTGCTGTTGGTATGAGATAAAAAGATTAGTATGACTTACTTATACGTTGTTATGTATCTAAGAAATCCTTTAATATCCGATGTATCGTATTTGGCTTTATCTTTGAATCGGATACAGGTGTGATATTCATAGAGTTCCATCGATGCATCTAAATCCACTTTGTTCCGAGGGTCTGGAAATTGCCAATCAAATAAATTGAAAATCATTACATAATTTTTAAAAATGCTCCCTCCTCTCGTCATCCTCATCTTCCTCCTCTTCCTCCTCTTCCTCCTAATCATCATCATCATCATCATCATCATCATCATCATCATCATCATCATCGTGATTTTGATGAGAGAAATTCACACTGGAATTTTCACACCTCGACATCCGAACGCTCATCATGTTTTCATTCTGTTCAGCAGAAATTCACCTGTGGCAGAAGATAGACTCAGTCTCACCTCAATAACGAAAACGTAACTTACTTGTCGCATTATTGGCATTATTTACGCGAGCAATTGATTTGTACAGATATGAAAAACCTTACCCCGCTGGATTATCACCCTTTGTTTTCATCCCGTACTTACGCGAACAATTGATTTGTACAGATATGATAAACCTTAACGCGCTGAATTATCACCCTTTGTTTTCATCGACAAATGGATGATGCCAAGTCTGCAAAGATAGATCATCATCAAGCCCTACTGCAACCTCCTCGTGATGTCGAACGGTAACAGGTCAAGCTGTCCAACTGCAGAGGGCGACAAGAATAGGCAATGGCAAACCATTCTTGTAACTTTGCCGAGTTAACTGCATGAATAAGTCCAAAAAGTTAAACGGTGACAGCGTAAAGGGGAGCATGTTTTCACGGAAGACTGCTGCCTCGCTCGGTTGGGAGCGTGATGTTCGTCATGTCACACCGAACCGTCAGCCAGTTACTAGGCGAAATAAATTTAAAAATGTGACAAAACCAAAATTGGGACATGGAATGTCAGGACCTGTGCCCAAAAAGGAAAACTAAACAACATTCTAAAAGAAATGAAACGGCTCCAAATAAATATTCTTGGCCTGGCAGAGATGAGATGGAAAGAGCAGGGAACCATGTCAAAACAAGAAAACAACACGACATATAAGATCATATGGAGTGGTGGAACCTCTTTCCAAAAAGGAGTAGGGATGATCTTAGACCAACAATCAACCAAATTTTACAAAGGGCACGTAGCAATCTCAGACAGAGTTTTGCTGGTTAAGCTAAGAGGACCTGTAGTTGACACCAATATTATTCAAGTTTATGCACCAACAGAAGAGGCGACAGATGCAGATATGACAGAGTTTTACCATTCACTAGACAAAGCAAAACGTATGTGTAAATCACAAGAAGTCCTTATGGTAATGTGGGACCTAAATGCTAAGATTGGCAGAGGCAGAGATGGTGACATAATCGGACCACATGGACTCGGAGACAGAAATGAACGAGGAAACATCTGGGCAGATTGGTGTAGAACAAATAAATTAATGATTTCAAACACCTGGTTTCAACAACACCCAAGAAGAACCTGGACATGGCAATCACCAGGGGACAGAGCAAGGAACCAGATAGACTTTATAGCAGTATCATCAAGATTCAGAAATGGCATATTAAATTGCAAAACCTACCCAGGCGCCGATGTAGACAGTGACCATGTCCCAGTTGTTTGTACAGTAAGGATAAAGTTTAAAGCTATTCAGAGAACAGCTGGTAGAATAAAGAGGGATTACAGGTTATGCAAAGACAATGGCATACAAACAAAAATGAGAGAAGAATTTGAAAATGCACTCATGATACAAAGCCAAAGTGAACCTGATAACGAAAAATGTGAAAAACAATTTGATATATTCCAAAATTGTGTCAAAGCAACTGCAGAAAAGCATTTACCAATAGCTCAAATAAACAGCAAAAAGGAATGGATGACAAATGAAATTCTAAACCTATTTGAAGAAAGACGAAAATGCAACAGAGGGTCTGCAGAATACCAAACATTGAACAACCACATTAAATCCAAATGCATCGAGGCACACGAGAACTATCTAGACTGGAAATGCTGCAAAATCGAAAGAGAATACAAACTCAACCCCAACAAGCTCACCAAAGAATAAAAGAACTATCAGGGAAAAGGAAAAGCAAAGCAGCAGGAAGTTGTATCCAAAACAAACAAGGGGAACTGCTATTTGAAGAACAACATATAGAAAGCCGATGGGTAGAATACATAGGCGAACTGTACAATGATCCAAATAGAAATGAACCACCACTGAAATTCAAAGAACCATTAAGCGGACCAAACATCACCAAAAGTGAAATTGAACATGCCATGGAACGAATAAGGGATGGTAAAGCAACAGGCCCTGATGAAATATCTGTAGAGGTATTAAAAAGCCTAGGAGATCTAGCAATTGATGAACTTCACATATTATTCAACAATATATACAACACTGGGAAAATTCCAGAAGATCTCTGTAACTCTATTTTCATAGCAATACCAAAGAAAGCAGGTGCAGTCAGATGCGAAAAGTTTAGAACTATAAGTTTAATAAGCCACATCAACAAAATACTGTTGCGTATAATTATCAACAGGCTAAGGAATAAGATTAACCCGAAATCGCAGAAGAACAATATGGATTCCAACCTGACAGAGGGACAAAGAACGCAATATACCTCCTCCGTGTTTTAAGTGAAAGAGCTATACAGGTTCAGACCCCACTATACCTCTGTTTTGTCGACTACAAAAAAGCTTTTGATAGAGTACGCCACGAAGAAATACTAAAACAACTGCACTCCATTGGCGCTGATGAGAAAGACCTCAGACTCATGCAAACATTATACTACACCCAGCAGGCATCTATCAAAATCGGAAACTCTACAGGAGATTCCATTCCTATTAAGAAAGGAGTCCGTCAAGGGTGTGTTGCCTCACCAGATCTGTTTAATCTATACCAAGAAACAATCATGAGGGGCATAACTAATATGGAGGGAATAAAAGTAGGAGGTCACAACATAAATAATATAAGATACGCAGACGATATGGTACTCATTGCAACATCAGAAATCCAACTTCAAAAGATTGTTGACAAAGTGGTAGTAGATAGTGAAGCCAAGGGAATGGAAGTGAATATCACCAAAACGGAATGCATGGTAATACAGAAAAACCCCGAAAACAACAACAACTGCAATATAATGATTCACGGCGAGCAACTTACCAACGTAGAAAGTTTTAAATACCTAGGTTCAATAGTGATAACAGATGGAAGATGTAACCGAGACATACGAGCAAGAATAACTCAAACCAAACAGGCCTTCATGGACCTGGGAAACATTTTGAAAAACAAACAGATGTCGGTCGGGATTAGATTCCGAGTCTTGAAGTGCTACGTGTGGCCAATCTTGTTATACGGATGCGAAAGCTGGACTACAAATGCAGAAACACAAAAGAACATTAAAGCTTTTGGAAAATGTGGAAAAACACTCATAGACCAACTGAAGGGCTTCACCAACCTAACAATCCAAGAGCTGTTTGAAAAAGCAAGAGACAGGGAGGAATGGAGAGAGATAATTCATGCAGTATCCGAAGCCTGGACCAGGCATGGAACCTAGAAGAAGAAGAAGAAGTTTTCATCCCGTACTTACGCGAACAATTGATTTGTACAGATATGAAAAACCTTAACGCGCTGAATTATCACCCTTTGTTTTCAACCCGTACTTACGCGAACAATTGATTTGTACAGATATGAAAAACCTTAATGCGCTGGATTATCACCCTTTCTTTTCATTCTTCCCCCCCCCACCCCACCCCATCTGCCCATCCCAACCCCTTCGATGCACATGGACATTTCTAGGTAATGGAAAAATGTTTAGGTGGACAAAGTCAGCCCATAGCTGAGTTAAACCCAGTTGAAATTCATTTTCTGCACCCCCTTCAAAACTACGTGAACAAGATTGTTCTAAGGTAAAGGTGTCTCATCTTTCTTATGTTTGAGGGTATTTATTTCTTACAGACATCGACTGGATCAATTAAGTTGGTTATTATTATTATTTCTTACTGTTCTCTCAACTCACTATCACACATACATTATCCATATTTGGTTTCCTAACAATACGCTCATTTCATTTTGTTTATTGTGCCATTAACCTAGTTAGTGAGACGGGCCTGTTGTTTGACACTGTGTGACGATCGCCTTTCTTGATTATGGGAGAAAACTAGCATTTCGCCAATCCGGTGGTAACTTTCATGTTTCCTGTTAATGTCTGATGATTACGGTTAGAATTACTCCAATTTCATAAGCTGGTTGTTGGAATATGTGGTTGGGTATGCCATCTGGTCCACTTGCTTTATTCACATTGAGACTTTGTAGCAGTTTGATTCCTCCTTCTGTTGTAATGTTGAGTGGTCCGATGATAGGATATGAGGGCCCTCTAGTTCCGGTGCAGACGAGTTGTCCTCTTTCGTGAAGACTGAACAGACCTCTTGGTTCAAAAGTTCAGCCTTGGTCTTGTTAAAAAAATTTAGGACGCCTCCATTTTTTTTATTGAAGCAAGCCCTATAGTGTCCTGTCGTCTTACTTTCAAATGTTTCCAGAATGGGCGATTGCTGTTTTCTTAAAGGCTTTTCCCAAGTATGTCATCAATGTAATCCAAATGTGTCTTGCGTGATTCTTCTGCAGTCTCTCTCTCTCTCTCTCTCTTTCTTTTTTTTCTCTCTCTCTCTCTCTCTCTCTCTCTCTCTCTCTCTCTCTCTCTCTCTTCATTTGGTGGTATTTCTCCCAGTTTTGTTGAATTCCCGTACAATTGGCTTTAGTAAATAGCTTCAGCTTTTTCATTGCCTGTCTACTCAGTTGGGTGGCATCAATGTACCTTGTTGATGTCAGGTTAGTTGTTATGAGTTTGTCCATAATTTGGAACAAGCTACCTCGGAATGAAGTCCAATTTTGTTCTACTAGTAGATCTTGTCATTTCTCCAAGAATTAATCCTTGACTTTTATTATTTTCTTGGTCAGACTGCCCCAATTGGCCTGCTTATACTTGTACACCTTCCGTGGTTTACCTTCAGAAGTACTTGGCTTCACATCGGAAATTCAATAGTACATCATCATAATCCTGAACAGCCTGGGTGAAAAACGAGCCTAGCAGATTATTTCCCTCTTTTGTCAGTTGGGTTTCGGGTTCAGCTATCATGTTCACTAAAAGATTTTATTCAACTTCTAGCACTTCTCTACTCACTTCATGTCTTTTTATTATCCACAAATGCCTGCTCCAATCCTCTCCTTACCAACTATAGGAAAATCGTCACATTTGTTACGATACAGCCATCATTTTTCTTATTCAAATTTCTTTTGTACATCATAAAATTTAAAGAAAATAAACAGGGTATTGTAGAGCATCATTTGCTAAAGAAATTATTTATCGCAAGAACTCAGTGCTATTGTGTTTAAGTGATAAAGATCTATTTTTGTGGTAGTTGGGTGTAGAGTTTTGGGGAATATCATGAAAATGTATGGTAAGGAGAGAGTTAATGAGGTCGTGTCCCTTTAAACGAAAATTGATATAAAGTCCAGGGTAACAGATGCTCTCTACTCACTCTTACGTTTGATTATGGATCTTGTACTCATGAGAAAATGGCCGTTTTGTAGGATTATTAAATCGTTTTAGTTTTCTATTTCATGGAACAGAAGGTTGTCATTGGATAACAGTTTTAATTTGGGTGTTGGTACAATTCTTTCCTGATATCATTTATCAATGGGCGGCTGTATGGTATTGTGTTGTGACACTCGCCTTCGGATTGGTAGGTGCTGGGTTCGAGTCCCGCTCCGAGCGACGCAAAGCTGAGTCCTTGGAAAAGGCTCTTTCTCACATTCTCTCACCATAATCAGGTATAAAATGGGCACTTGCCGTTTACGACGTTGTTTCTGTCGAAAACGAAAATTATACTATCATCTTACAAGCGTTATATCTAGCCATACATGTTAATGGTTACTATTGGCTTGAGGCCTTCTGTACATCCCTTTGAGCGCGTATTTTCGTAAAAATGCTCCTTTTTAAAATTTATTTTTTTAACGGACCAAATACTATAACCTATGATACTCCAGTTTTGGCATGACATGGCTCATTGAAATGCCCATCCAAAATGGCACGCTGGGTGTATTACTGTGCTTATTGCTGAACCACTACAAGGGATGCTGCTTATCCGTCTGTTATTTTCTGTGGCCAGATATAAGATCTTGCTCACGGATGAGGTCCAAGTCCTTAATCTGGGCCGGGTTTTACATTAGGGGTAGCTCTGTCATTGCATCGATGCCTTGCTAAAATTCACTACTTGGAGGTCAATTTGCATTACATTGTCATGCGATCTAGTACGACAGGTTAATTTGAATTTTAATTGTGTCTCTAGTAAGACGCTAGAATTATTTTTTCTGACAGAAAAACTTGTTACCGTCTATGTCTTCATTTTTCATCTGATTGCGGAGAGAGAACGTAGGTAGATCAGAGACTCGACTTGCGCCTAGCAGGCGTCATGTCTCGTTCTACATGTTATGTTATGTTGGTGGCGAGGGACACCCTTTTAAATGCTTTGAGGACGTTAAGTGGATATTTTACAATTTAGATGCTCTAGTACTTAAGTTTAAATGCTCAAAATCATTACAATAGAAGTGAGTGTGGCTTACCTATTTTCTCCCAAACGTATGGAACAATGCCTTTTGGCCAAACCCTGGTCTCATGCACGTATCTCTTCCTCCTACTAAGCCTTTCATCATTGTTGTCAAAAGTGAGACGTTTCCCCTCTGTCTTGTTAAAGTTTTCCGATTCTTGAATCGTGAGTCTCTGGGTGGAATAAGGGGGAGAATTATAAATAATTATCTGTTCTTTTTTTTTAGAAAAAAAAGGTTGAGGTCCAAATTGTTCTGCACAACCAATGTTAATTTTTTGCCAATGAGCACAGAACTAGTGAGAAGTACAAATTTATAAAACTATTAGGGTAACATTTTCCAATTCGGACCCCCAAAATGTCTCTCTAAGTTCGATGACTACTATTGGTCGCACACTGAGAGAAATTGTGAAAATAACTGTTGCATATGTTGCAAACATCATTCATCTTAAGTTTAAGATAAAGTACTTTTCTATTATCACATTATATCTGTGTGTTTGGCCTTGATTCATGGGCCCTAATCACTCGTCCCAATCTGGACACCCTTTTTTCCGGTCGGGGCCCACCGTTGTACCAAATGGATTCAATAGTCTGATGTCACGTCGCCCAGCAACGGCCATCGTGGTTCTAAACAAAGAAAATCGGTACTTTTCATTATTCATGCTGGCTAGAACTTTTCATATGTATTGTGATCAAAATGTGTAAAAGTCAAAACATGATCAGATTTATAATGGGTTTTTTCCTCTGAATACGCTCGTCGGAGAAATATTTCATAAGGGCGTCCGCCATTTCCCAGATAGTTTAGAGCCGGTTACTTAGTTACCATGCGTCATTACGAGGGAAGTGACATTACGACTGTTGAAGGGTATTAAGACACACAGTTGTGCCAACTAGGATCCCCCTTTGAGAAGTAAGATTACACATGTTTCAACTCATTTACATTACTACCAGTACAATTCTTAAGTAATGCTAACTAAATAGTTTATGCATACAATGACATTAAATGTGTTACTGTGCTGTAAATGTTCATTACAAATGTTTAACAAATGTATCTATCATTTATATATTAGGCCTGAATCTATAAATCTTATACATTTGTTTATAGAACTATAAAAAGGCAAAAGTAAACTCTCAAAGCGAGATAATGGTACTGAAAGTAACTGTTGCTACTCGATGGATAAAAAAATATTGGCTGAAACTGTTGCTGCTCGTTTCGTTTTATAGTCTTTTTTATATTAAAAAATGTTTTCAATTATTTATTAAATAAATATTTATATAAATACTTTCCTCATGTATCTTACAACGATGAGTATGTTGATAGTGGATTTATCTTAGACAGTGTGATATAATATATATCACTGATATTACTCATTTCTGCCATTTAGCTTTAAATTCTTTAAATTGTTAATCTGACGATTGCGGTATTATATTAAAACCATTTTTTAAAATTGTTTTACCTGTAGGGTGTACTGGATACAGCAGAAAACAATGAGAGTGCCCAACAAGTGCCGGGGACCAAATAATGGTATTCCCGCCATCGGTGCTGCGATTTAAGAGTGAAAAGAATATGATATGATATTATATATTGCTATGAAAAATATAACGACAAAAGGCGTCAAATTCATACAAAAAATACTTTGAAAGAAGAGAGAGAGAGAGAGAGAGAGAGAGAGAGAGAGAGAAAAGAGAGAGAGAGAGAGAGAGAGAGAGAGAGAGAGAGAGAGAGAGATTTGAAGAATGAACACTACTAAGTGTAAATTACTAAAACAGACGTATCAGTATCCTGTCAATCTATATAACCAATATTGTAACTCATTTATTGCAACATGGAAGGATATAAAGATACTTAAGTCTTGCAAAGGATATGGAAATACATCAGGAAATAAAGTTTTCATGGTGCGAAGAGAAAGTAAAAAAAAAAGAAAGAGATCGAGAAGAACGAATACGTAAAGAAAGAATAATAAAATGAAGAAAAAATACGTAAAGAAGAAAAAGATCAAGATGAAACAATACGTAAAGAGGAAAATGTTGAAGATGTTATTGTTAGCAATATAGAAGGTCTTAAACAAAATCCAACAGATGTGAAAGAATGGTCATTAACTCAAGAGACAGTTTTTCAAGCATAAACGAGAAATAGGAGCAAGACGACAGAGAAGCCATTGAGTATTTCTCTTGAACCACAACAATTTGACAGGGTCACGCTCATTAAAGAACAAAAAAGCAAAAGAAGGGACGAAATCAAAGGTTGAGTATGTTATTGAAAAAGATATTTTGTTCAGAGTACATAGAAAAGAAGCAAAATGTCGAAACAGCTGGTCACGCCGAGTACATAAAGAAACAAAATCCTTGGAATAGCGCATAATTCAATAACTTTTGAACATCTTGGGAACGCTTCAACATTAAAGAGAATATCCGAGAATTCCACATGGTCTGGGATTAATAAAGAATATATGTGAAATAGTTTGACATATGCCAAAGAAGAGTTGCAAAGAGGAAGGTACAGGTATTACCATTAAAGACAACTCCAGTTATTGAAAAAGTTTTTCAAAAAGGTTGCAATTGGCATTATAGGTCCTTTAACCAAAGCAGACATAAACCATACGCACATACTAACACTAGTCGATTACGCGACCAGATGACCAGAAGCGATAGCACTGAAATCAACCACATCGAATCATATAGTCGAAGCGTTGATAACAATTTTTTGCTAGAATAGGCACACCAAATGAGTTGCCTAATAGGTGTCATTGCCTCGTCCTAAATGTTAACTGTTGCTGTTGGCCGAGGACCCTTGTAAAGCGCTTTGAGCACGTGTAGTGGATATTGAGCTAAACAAAAGCTGATTTTTGTGAGAGATTCAATTGCACTCTGCCATGATAAATGTGAGCAGAAAAGCACAGATGATTGCAACAGATATATACCAGCAATCGTATTGGCATATAGGGAAATATCCCAAGAATCGACTGTCACGTTCCTGTAGAACGAGCTTAAGACTCAATGGAAAATTAGCTTAAGACATGACTTGTTCATTTTCAAACCTGTTGTTAGGTTATCTTGTGTTGACAACGCTTCTCTGTCGTCCCATGAATATTAACTCATCATGGTTATATTAAAAAAAACATGGCAGGCGCAAATCGTAACTTGCTATTCTTCGCACAATGCAGGGGTGCTCTTTGTGAAAAACGTTCAGGACCGGAAAATATCAAGGTATAGTGTAGGTTACTGTACTGTGTAAGTCCGTAAACGGGTGACCAAAATCATTGCATAGAAAAGGAGAAAACGGTAAGGGCTGCCTGAAGCCGGTGATCGTAAAATACTAACGAAAGAGTGAAAATGGAAAGGCTTCGTATGGGAACAAAACAGACAATGGACGTTTCGGGTACAAACCCTTCGTCAGCACAACAATACACAAATAAACCCTGGAAAACAAATAAAGATATAATGAAAAATAACTTGTATCGTCTGTACTCAATGGTGGTTGCAGTATGAATGAAATGTTAGCGTGGCGTGGGTAGAGGCTAGGGTGCCCCAGGGGGGTGATCTAATTGATAAGCAAAGGTCAGCGTCAGGGAACAGAACTTTCCAGACTATAATGGAAGATAAAAGACATATTGGCAGTAGTAGTAGTAGTAGTAGTAGTAGTAGTAGTAGTAGTAGTAGTAGTAGTAGTAGTAGTAGTAGTAGTAGTAGTAGTAGTAGTAGTAGTAGTAGTAGTAGTAGTAGTAGTAGTAGTAGTAGTAGTAGTAGTAGAAAGCTGTAGTGAAACAGTAGCGGGCGGTGGAGGGGCGAGGTGAAAGGGTCAAGGCGGAGGTGGGGGGGGGGGGGTTGTTGGATGAGCGAAGGTCGAATATTCGCGAAGGAACGATGCGATAGTAAAGTGGAATACACCGATAAATAGATAGATAGATAAATAGATAGATGGATAGACAGATAGATAGGTAGATAGACAGAAAATAGGGGAGAGAAGAGAGAGAGAGAGAGAGAGAGAGAGAGAGAGAGAGAGAGAGAGAGAGAGAAACCAAGACAAAAAAAGGGGGGGGCAGGGAGGGGGGGGGCAGGGGGGGGGCAGGGAGGGGGGCAGGGGGGGGGGGGCAGGGAGGGGGGGGTTGGTTTGAGGCGGACCGGTAGAGAGGGGGAATTAGAGAGAGAGAGAGAGAGAGAGAGAGAGAGAGAGAGAGAGAGAAAGGGGGGGGGGGGGGGTGAGAGAGGGCGAGTAAACAGCCGAGTGATAGCTGGGTCTATATGTATATTAATGGATAAATAAGTGGATGGGTGGACACAATGAGAGATAGCTAGGAAGGTAGATGACTATGAATTGGTGGATAATCAGTAAATAGATAGATAGATAGATAGATAGATAGATAGATAGATAGATAGATAGATAGATAGATAGATAGATAGATAGGTAGGTAGAGTTGTAGATTTAGTAGTATGAACATTAGTAGTAGTAGTAGTAGTAGTAGTAGTAGTAGTAGTAGTAGTAGTAGTAGTAGTAGTAGTAGTAGTAGAAGTAGTAGAAGTTGTAGTAGTAGCAGCAGCAGTAGCTGTAGTGGCAGAAGTGAGAGCAGCAGTGGTGATGAATATGGGTGACGTTGACATCTAGTGGTGGTTAATCCTGGTGTTGAGTCCGCGTGGAGTCAGCGTTCCCAACAACTTGATCAGGTGAGTTTCCCTACGTCGACGGGCGGAAGTGTCCGAATGGCAAAAACTAAGCACTCTAACCTCATCCCAGTCTCCCAGTTTCTGGAATTAGAATCCAAGTGTGCTATGCAACGACTTAGTCTTACTACAGACATCCTTCGCAAACAGATATCCAAATTAACACACACCATCGACACATCCTCCACATGCTTGAGGCATCGTACTTATCATAATCATACACTTTACAAAGCCATTAGGTTATTCATACATTTATGTAATCAACATTACCATGCTTGCTTAAATTATGTCAAAACCAGTAAATTAGATGCTCTCTTTCCAAACAGAATTACACATCTTGACGATGACCTCCCTTCTCATTCGGCAACACTCCCATCGGTGGATTCACCCATTGAACCTTCCTCTGGCCCCACTGCTCTTAATGGCACCCATAACCAGCCAGTCACCATTCGTGGTTTGGGAGTCCCTCCAACAGCCGGGGACCAGTCTGGAAGCGATCAATTCACCCCACCCACCAGCGAACCCCCCCCCGTGATGGATAATGTTGGAGCTACCCCCCCCCCCCCCCAGCAGGAACCACAACAACCACCGGCTGGTGGCTTCTGTCCCCCCGACCATCCAGTTAGCAGTGCAGAGGAATCGGTCTTAAGGAAAGGTCTCAAGTTCATCCCACTGCAAAGAACGTCCGACCAGTCCCGCATTGAGTCGGATGTACGTCGCTTCATGCGTATTTTACGCTTGAAGTATCACTTCAAAGACGATGAACGTGACCATGACTATGACCGTGACCCTGAGGATCCGTTTGCCGCTTTCTCACGACGTAAAAGAAACTGGACTCCTAGTCCTGGCAAGTCCCCTACACTCGACCTGTTTATCCAGACTTGTCTTAGACAGATCGAGGCACTACGACCCACACCTATCAAGAGGTCTAACCTCATCCGTCTTGAATGGGCTGCCGTACGATCATTTAGATCACGTCGTGATATAGTGATCAAAGCGGCTGATAAAGGAGGGGCCGTAATATGTTTGGGACGCTGAGCTCTATAGAGCTGAGGGCCACAGGCAATTGAGTGACCAGATATTTTATGAGAAAGTGACTTCGGACCCAACACTTGCTAACAACACCAGAGTCCACCAGACAATCCAGTCTTTGGTATCGCAGGGAGAATTACCTAGTAGAGCAGAGGTCCTTAAACACGACCCCAGCGACCTAGGTAATCCGTGTTTTTACATGCTCCCTAAGATACACAAGATCCGGGAATTGTCTGACACTCCACCTGGAAGGCCGATTGTGTCGGCTATCTCGTGCCCCACTGAGAAGGTATCGCAGTTCCTCGATGCGGTATTTCAACGTATAGTTCCCACCCTGCCATCGTATATCAAGGACACTAACCATGCTCTTGGTGTCATTGACGAAATTCGATTCCAGGATGAACGTCCACGGCTGATTTTCACCATGGATGTGAAGGCACTATACACATCCATACCGCATCCTGACGGACTGCGTGCCATCAGGCATTTCGTCGACCGTCATCCATTACCAGGGATTTCCAGCAACAGCATTGTGAGGCTCACTGAACTTGTGCTCACACGCAACACTTTTGAGTTCAATGATGTATTTTTCCATCAGATCTCAGGTGTTGCGATGGGCACCAAGATGGGTCCCTCATATGCTAACCTCTTCATGGGCTACATTGAGGACACCTTCTTCCGTCAGTACAGTGGACCTGCCCCCGAGTTGTTCAAAAGGTACATTGGGGACTGTTTCGGCATTACGTCATTGACCCACAGCCAGTTGAAAGGGTTCATCCTAGCGATGGACTCCTTCCACCCGTCCATAGAGTACACTTATGAGATTTCAACCTCAGAGGTGAACTTTTTGGACATCAAGGCTGTATTGACCAGCACGGGAGTACGGGCCACTGTACACTACAAGGAAACGGACAGTCACAGCTACCTGCTCTATCGGTCATCCCATCCGGTGAAGTGCAAAGACTCCATCCCATTCAGTCAGACACTCCGCTTGCGG
>NC_088362.1:9236985-9241985 GCF_034508935.2 Berghia stephanieae
TACCCAAACAATAATACTATAACAAAGAGAGTATTGGACTGGAACCCTCAGGGCAGAAGATCAAGGGGAAGGCCACGAGGAACATGGAGAAGAATTAAAGAAGCTGATATACAGAGAAGTGGTAAAACCTGGAATGAGATTAAAAAGTTAGGTCAGGATAGAGAAGGATGGAAACTGTTTGTCTGTGGCCTATACCCTGACCCAGGGTGAAAAAGGCAATGATGATGATGATGATGATGATGATGATGATGATGATGATGATGATGATGATGGTGATGATGATGATGATGATGATGATGATAAAGAAGTTAAAAGCAGTATTCAATGAAAAGAAACGTACCTATACATGTGGTGACCATCATAATGTGCAAGAAACAAACGACTACGGACATTAATAAAAGAAGAAAAGATCGCTTACAAAAAGAATACACAAAGTGCAATTGTCATAGAAGAACTGAACGATCTCTATTGTTGTTTTGACATCGATACTAATGCCGATATTAACATCAATATCGGAAGACAGTCGTTTAGCTGCAACCAACACCATCATAAGCGACATATCATTCTTGAAGAGAGGTGAAAAATATTTTCAATAACATCAACCCAAGAAAGGCCCGAGGCCCATATGGAATTTCTGGTCGTGTATTAAAAGAATGTTTCGACCAGTTATCATCACTACCACCACTACTACAACCACCAACATATCATCATCAACATCATCACCATCATCACCATCACTGCTACAACCACTACCACCATCACTACATCATCATCACCATCACTACTTAACTACGACCATAACCACCACATCATCAATATCATCATCATCATCATCATCATCATCGTCATTATCATCATCATCATCATCATCATCATCATCACTACCACCGCTACTGCAACCACTAACACATCATCATCATCATCATCATCATCATCATCATCATCATATATTATTATTATTATCATCATCATTATTATTATTATTATTATTATTATTATTATTATTATTATTATTATTATTATTATTAATATTATATTAGTATTGTTATTGTTATTATTATTACTCTTATTATATTATTATTATCATCATTATCATCATCATCATCATCATCATCATCATCATCATCATCATCATCATCACCATCATCATCATCATCATCATCATCATCATCATCATCATCACGATAATCGTCATTTTTATTAATTTTAGGAATAACATTCTTTAATATTTATATCAAACTGTTTGTGACCTTGAAGGTACCCAATTAACTTGATTTGGCTCGGAGCACACTGTGTTAAAGGCGAATATAAAACTACTAAAGCAGGCCCAGTCAAGTATTTCAATTGGAAATATAGTAAGTCAAAGAGCACATAAATACAAGTCTGACATCCCAACACAATTCTTTATGGGCTTGAATTAAGATCGAAGTAATGGAGTGTAATTTGAATATCATCATCATCATCATCATCATCATCATAACCATCGCCATCATCATCACCATCACTACTGCAACTACCACTACCACATAATCAACATCATCATCATCGCCATCTCTAATACACCCACCTTATGTCGTGACTTGTTTGTTTTGTTTGTTTTTCTATTGCTAGATTTGTCTGCTTTGTCGACGCATTTTATAATTTATAAAAACAGAAGGATAAAAACGAAATTAATTTTATTGGGAATAAACTTTTCCTTGTCTGAGTCACCATGACATTGTCACGAACGCGGTGTGGAATTGCATGCGTGTGGTAATGATCTTTCTTTTAAATCTCTATTTAATGTGATTTTGTTTGTTTTGTTTACAAACTTATAATTTATTTATTTATTTATTTAAATATGAGACATAATTCGTTTGTTTTTAGAACAGCTAGATTACCACGATGCAGAGATTATTTGATACAATTAAAAGATTCATAAACCTTCTTAATAAAGAACTTTGTTCTATAATGTACAAATTTGATTTCTATAATCATATTTTTTTAACGTTTCAGCTGTTGTTTTTCAGTATTCGTTTGTTTCCATAAAGCGACAAGATTGGTAAATTGTATGATATAATGTTAATGGGTTTTTGTTTTTGTTTTGTTTTTTGTTTGTTTGTTTTGATTTTAAATTTATTGTTGTGCCAATTTCTTTGCTTTGTTCGACATGAGATACCATCTATGTCAGTTTATTCTTTTCTTTGTCATGATTATTAGATATATATTCCTTGCAACCTCTGACAGATTAGACAAAAACAAAATTATCAAGAACTAACTACATCATAGTATAATTAGTTATCTTGTTATTTTTAGAGCAGCTTATTATTTGAAGACAAATTACTAAGCACGTAAATCAAAAATTGTCGGCAATGTACCGTTTCTGAACTGTAGAAAAACGACAGTTTTTTGTTTTGTTTTGTTTGGTTGTTTTGTTGGTTTTCTCGGAGTACATCTTTTCTTCTTCTTTCTTTGTAAAAAAATTATCTTGTTCATGCTCAAATCAAATGGTATGTAACTATTTTCCAACACAAATAGCAAGGCGATGAAGTCATAATAATTTGTTAGAAAACGATACAAATGAGGCGACCAAGTGGTTGTGAACGCCGGGGAGCAAGCATTCAGGACATCGGAGAGAGAGAGAGAGAGAGAGAGAGAGAGAGACAGACAAACAGACAGATAGAGAGGGAGAGACAGAGAGAGTGAGAAAGAGAAAGAGAGAGATAGAGAGAGAGAGAGAGAGAAACAGACAGACACACACATATACACACATAGAGAGAGAAAGAGAGAGAGAGGAAACAGACAGACAGAGACACACATATAAACACACAGAGAAATAGAGAGAAAGAAAGAGAGAAAGGGAAAGAGAGAGAGAGAGAGAGAGAGAGAGAGAGAGAGAGAGAGAGAGAGAGAGACGCCCCTTGGTATGGGAATTATCAATTGTTGCTTTCCAGCCATTGTTCATTGTTTGACTCTCACGTTGTTTCCATCTGGTATTTTCACTGGATTACACTTGACTTTTTCATTGTTGTGGTTTAATCTATGTGTTAACTATTAATAAAAGCAATGTTAGTTCATCATTGGAATCATTAGTTCTAAGATAGGCATGTTTCAGTTTTTTTTTTGTTTTTTTTGTACAAGTCAAAAGTTTGTAAATTTTAAAAGCGCCATTGCTTGACATTTAATTGGTAGTTGGTGAAGTGATTGTGCATATTAATTATATAGATGATCTACACTTTACGATATAAATGTTAAATGTTAAAAAGCGGCCAAGGCCTAATATTAATATTTATTGTTTCTTAGAGTTGGACAATGAATGAATAAATTAGAATTTAGATCGCAGTCACTACAGCAACAGCTGTCTCAATAAATTGAAGATTTTGAGTGAGCTAGGGCGAGGTGACTTGCTCAAGGCCACACAATGCATCGTCGCAAATTGAGCTAAGGCAAGGTGACTTGCTGTGACGCAAATCAGCCAAAACGCAGATAGGCCGCAGTCAGCTATATGCGAGTCGGCTGCTGCATGGGCCATTAATCCTGCTTGATGATTGGAACCAACGTTTTGGAGTAAAGACATAGTTCTTGGTATCAAACCTAATGTAAATTTGACTCTGACCACGAACCTGACGTCAAAACAGCGAAAATCGGAGAAATAAATTGTCCACTTTTTTATACTGCCATGCCCCCGATCGCCGATCGCCGGGATATGCGAACGACAAACCGTCCCTCCGCTCGTCGCCCAGGTATTTGGCCATATACACATTGCGTTTTCAATACGATTTGCTTCAGCCGTGTCCCCAGATCCTCACTGGTTGAAAACTGAGCGTGTATGGAGCCTTTTAGATAGGGGACTCCAAATACTATTACCATACTCTTTACAAGGTCTTATGATAGATTTATAAAGTTGGACAGATGTTTTAAAATCAAGATAGCTAAAGCGTCTGTATATTATAATTCCTACAAGCTTGCTCGTTCTTTCTATACAATCACATATATTGTTAATCAAAACACAATTTATAATCAAAGATGATCCCCAAGTCCCTTTCTGGACATGCAATTGGCATAACAGCATAATCATTACTTTTTATTCTTCAAGCTGGCTAGAACCTTTCATATGTCTTGTGATCAGAATGTATAAAAGTCAAAACAAGATCATATTTATAATGTTTTTATCCTCTGGATACACTTTTATGCTCGTCGGATAAATATTTCTTAAGGGCGTCCGCCATTGTTCCGATAGTTTAGAGCCAGTTACCATGCGTCATTAGGAAGGAAGTGACGCTACGACTATTGAATCCTATTGCAACAATATTCAAATCTGTCACACCATATAATATACGTACTTTTGAAAGAAATTGCGACAAACTTAAAATCTGCTCACCTGTTTATCATTATTTTTTTCACACACACACACACATACAGAGAGAGAGAGAGAGAGAGAGAGAGAGAGAGAGAGAGGGAGAGAGAGAGAGAGAGAGAGAGAGAGAGAGAGAGAGAGAGAGGACGATAAAGATTTAAGTTAATCTTAGTTTAGGGAGTTGCAGGATATACTTGTGGCCATTTTTTTTAATTTGACTGTTAAGAACAAACAACATAATAATAATTCAATTTCAATTCCAACAACTACGAGTTAACAATCGTTAGATGATGCCAAAGATAACGAAGGTAACGGAATAAACATCTTTAAAAAGAAGCTTTTTTGTCTGTTAAAATTATACAAAGAGAGAGAGAGAGAGAGAGAGAGAGAGAGAGAGAGAGAGAGAGGGAGGGAGAGATGGGAATGGAGGGCGGAAGAGACAGAATATTATAGAAGAGTGGGGGGTGGCAATGGTGAGGAGTGAATGAAATTTTAAAGAAACATTTACATCACTTCCACATAACTCAAAGTAATAACAAGTCTTTCCTCTGGCACTATTGGGTCATGAAGATTACACCAGTTTTTTTATAAGACGGTGTTCAATTATCGTGAATATACATTGAAAAGTGTCAATTGACATTCTTGTGTATTCGTGAGGATGTTT
>NC_088362.1:9246985-9301395 GCF_034508935.2 Berghia stephanieae
TCTCTCTCTCTCTCTCTCTCTCTCTCTCTCTCTCTCTCCGATGTCCTGAATGCTTGCTCCTCGGATTCCCAACCACTTGGTTGCCTCATTTGTATTGTTTTCTAACAAATTATTATGACGTCATCGCCTTACTATTTGTGTTGCCAAAAAGCCTTGATTACGTGATGACAGAAGGGGCATTTTAACCTTGAATTATAATCTGCAAACAACCCCCCCCCCCCCAAAGGAAAAGAGCTGTGTGCGTTTGTGTGGTTGTGGTGGTGGTGTGGAAAGGGGAGGGGGGGGGGGGTGCGAATGCGAGTAGTCCCGAGGAGAACCCGTTTAACCTGCCACGGGAGTACTGTCGATTGTTTTAAAAATAATAATAATAATATATAATAATAAATAATAATAATAATAATAATAATAATAATAATAATAATAATAATAATAATAATAATAATAATAATAATATTAATATATAATGATGATGATAAAAAATAATAAATCTTTATTTTTGACAAAATAGAAAGATTTCTGTGGTTTACGTTGTTTTAAAATTAAATCTGATTGCAAATGTATTGATGTTACGCGTATTGGAAAAATACTCCGACATCTCAATCGGGGTATAACATAATAACTAACAAAACTTTGTTTCCTCGAACTGTTATAGTCTGATTGATATAATTTAGTGATAAGTTAATTATAAAAATGGTTGTCTAAAAGTAATAACAACGTGTTGAGTGACGACAACTTCATTCCTTCTATTGATGCTATGTGTTAAAGTAAAATATTCACAAAGTCTGCCAGCCAAAATAACGCTCCAGCACACAAATCTACATGGAACCTTGAACATAGTCTGATATAATTTATTGAGAACTAATCACAAAAATGGGTTTCTAAAACAATAACAAAGAGATGAGTGACATAAATTCGGTTCCTTCTATACATATCCATCATATTATGATCCATTCTGACAGATGCCAGGAAAGTTGATGTGTTGCTGCAATGCCCTCATCAGATGCGTCATTTCTGATGCTAAATTCATTTACGAATCGGTTCTAAACAAAGTGCTGATTTTAATTGATCAAAGCTATACTGAAGCGTTTCTGCCCAAACAAATTTATTTGGCGACCCTTTCTTTGTCAGATTTGTTAGTGGGGTAGCAATGTGAACGACGTTTTTAATGTATTTCCAGTAACACCATGAGCCTTATTGCCGACTCTGCGTACTTCTTTTTATTTTTGTTGTTTTTCTGTCTCGGGTGTCAGGGACCCATTTTGATGATTTATTAATAGTGACAGCTGTGACATGAGTAAAAATTAGGTGTCACACGGATCTCTACTGAAGTATCTTTTTAAAGCAGATGTGTATATAATGTCTTTGTTGTGTTGTTAATTCTATTTAACACCAGATCGTATTGCTATAACATTGAACGGTCCTTCCAAAGTAGTTAAGAGTTTACTCCAGTCATCGGGTAAGTGTATTAACTGTTTGGCACCAATCTCAACTTTTCTCATTTAGCTTTTGCGTTCGGATTGCTGTTTATATTTCTCTGCTTTCTTTCTGACGGATTACGATGACGCTTTCCATGTCTCCTCTATTTCAGCTGTCAGGATTCTCACATATTCGTAAGTTAACATCATTTCTTTACTGTCTTCCTCATTCCCTTAACAAATATCGGCTACTACGTTGATCGGGCCGCCAGGTAATCGTCCAAACATCAACTCGAATGTCACTGGTTTTATGACATTAAAATATAAAGATATTTCCAACCACAATCGGACTAATGATGTTACAAAAGGTCCCCACAAAAGTATAAATTTAAATTGTTAAGCCAGTGTGTGGAATTAAATTATAACTTTATTTTAAACCAAGGAAATGTCAAAAATAAAATGAAAAGATTTTGACAATCAAAACGTACCTAATCAGCAACACGTAAAAACAATACAATACACATAAACAAATCTTGTCTTGTTGTTGTCTCATGTTTGCTTTTCTGCTCCCTTTGTAACAGCGTTGCTCTTGAATTTTCGAGAAGAAGATGTGTAGTGTGGATATTTCTTCACTCTGTACCGAACACGGCCCAACAAATATAGAGAACAACCATGCTTCTCAAATTTATTATTTTACGTCCCAAGGCTTTGCACTATCCTTTTGGATTTGGATAGAAATTTGACCGAATCAATTTTTTGACGGTCACCTTTATATTATCAAGCTCTTTTATGGACATGTGATGTTACGACATAAGTCGCGTTTTACTTTGTTACCAAACCGACCAGAATTTAATATTTTTGTAACACAGTTTTGGTCTTCTCTGTGTTACATTTAGTTGGTTACCGAACCGGCAGTATATCACAGTTTCGGCCTTCTATGTGTTATAATTTATTGGGACATATGCATACTAACAGATCTGCCTTCTTTGCTCTATGATTTTATTGATCTCTTTTATATCGTAATGATATTGCATAAATTTGCGTTCCCTATGCATTGATTTTGGTCACACGTTTACGGACTTACACAGTGCAGTAACCTACAAGAGATGAAGTGAGTAGAAAAGTGCCAGAAGACAATAGAGAATAAAAATTTTCTGGCGGTGGTGGGGTTTGAACCTGCGACCTTATTGGTACGACAACTCCGCCTGGCAGGTGAGAGCGTGGCTCTACCGTGTGAGCTATCCACGAATACAAAAATATTCGTATCAAACTCAGGTCATTTCTAGAGCTCTCTCTCACCCACTTCTGGAGACCGCGGGTTCGCTCGCCACACAACCATCGCGAAGTTACTTGACCAGCAGTTAAGCTTAATAGCCAATATTCTCAACAAAAACATATAACATAGAAACGATTGAGACATTGAGTATGCTCCGGTATATGGGGTGAACTTTTTTTTTTAATTCAGAAAAGTGAGTGGAGCAGGCATTTATGTTGGTAACAACAAGAGATGAAGTGAGTAGAAAAGTGCCAGAAGACAATAGAGAATAAAAATTTTCGCGGCGGTGGTGGGGTTTGAACCTGCGACCTTATTGGTACGACAACTCCGCCTGGCAGGTGAGAGCGTGGCTCTACCGTGTGAGCTATCCACGAATACAAAAATATTCGTATCAAACTCAGGTCATTTCTAGAGCTCTCTCTCTCTCTCTCTCTCTCTCTCTCTCTCTCTCTCTCTCTCTCTCTCTCTCTCTCTCTCTCTCTCACCCACTTATGGAGTAACCTATACTATACCTTGGTATTTTCCGGTCCCGAACGCACTGTGCGAAAAATAGCAAGTAACTGTTTGCGCCTGAAATTAACAAGTCATGTTCGTATTAAGCTAATTTTCCATTGAGTCTAAGCTCGTTCTACAGGAACGTGACAGTCGATTCTTGGGATATTTCCCTATATGTCAATACGATTGCTGGTATATATCTGTTGCAATCATCTGTTCTTTTCTGCTGACATTTATCATGGCAAGGTGCAATTGAATCTCTCACAAAAATTAGCTTTTGTTTAGCTCAATATCCACTACACGTGCTCAATGCGCTTTACAAGTGTCCTCGGCCAACAGCAACAGTTAACATTTAGGACGAGGCAATGACACCTATTAGGCAACTCATTTGGTGTGCCTATTCTAGCAAAAATTGTTATCAACGCTTCGACTATATGGTTCGATGTGGTTGATTTTAGTTCTATCGCTTCTGGTCATCTGGTTGCGTAATCGACTAGTGTTAGTAGTTTATGTCTGCTTTGGTTAAAGTTAAAGGACCTATAATGCCAATTGCAACCTTTTGAAAAACTTTTTCAATAACCCGGAGTTGTCTTTAATGGTAATACCTGTACCTTGCATAACTTATATTATAAATCAGTCACTTATCTCAGGACAAGTCCCATATATCTATAAACATGCAATTGTAAAGCCTCTCATAAAAAAAGCAAAATCTCGATGTAAATGACCTTAGTCACTACCGTCCCGTCTCAAATCTGCCATTTCTTTCTAAAATCCTTGAAAAAGTTGTACTCAGACGTCTTTCACAACATCTCCATGAAAACAATCTATGGGAAAAATTTCAGTCAGCTTATCGTTCTTACCACAGAACAGAAACTGCTCTGTGCTGTGTTGCGAGTGATTTGCTTGATGTTTTAGATAAAGGTTCTGTTTCTCTTTTGACATTGTTAGACCTTTCGGCGGCGTTTGATACTATTGATGACGGTATTCTCATTAAACGACTTAATATAACTTTTGGCTTGTCTGGGACTGTCTTGCAGTGGTGTGAATCTTATTTAGATGGCAGAAAGCAACAGGTTATGATTTTAGATAAACATTCTCGTCAACATACATTGTCTTTTGGTGTTCCTCAAGGCTCTGTTTTGGGTCCAATTATTTTTTTTGGTATACTTCTCCATTATCTAATGTCATCACTGGTCATGGGCTGCGCTATCATCTCTATGCAGATGATACGCAACTTTATGCTACTGATTAAACTAAAAATCTCGAAAATATTGTGAAACGTGTGGAAGAATGTGTGACGGATGTGAAAGAGTGGATGGATGCAAACAAGTTGAAAATGAATGAGTCAAAAACAGAAGTGATGATTGTGGGAAATAGAGGGCAGTTGAAGGTGAATGATGGTCTTGAGGTGTTGATTTGGGGTGAAAAGATCAAAATTTCAAAGACTGTGAAAAATTTGGGTGTCTATTTTGATTCAGAAATGAGAATGTCGGCTCACATTTCTGCTCTCTGTAAATCTTTATACTTTCAATTGAAGAAAATCAGTTCGATCCGTCATATTGCAATTGGAACATGTAAAACATTGGTTGTTTCCCTCATTTTTTCGAAACTAGATTATTGTAACTCTCTGCTTGTCAACTTGCCTCAGGCTTCTATAAAACAATTACAACTACTACAAAACAGTGCAGCAAGATTTGATCATGCAACCCCTTTGTTGGCCTCTCTCCACTGGTTGCCCATTGAAAAGCGCACATATTACAAAGCAGCGTGTCTTGTTTATAAGTGTTTGACTGGTATAGCACCGGCATATCTCACAGATCACGTGGTCATGTGTAAATTTGAAAATTACACTTTAAGATCATGTAATGACCAACCGAAAATTTCGGAAAAAAGATCAAGAACAAAATTTGGTGATAGATCGTTTGCTTGTTTCGGCCCCAAGATTTGGAATGAACTACCACGTGGTCTGAGGGAGTGCAAGTCTTTACATACCTTTAAAAAGAATCTCAAGACACATTTTACTGTATTTGTTTTTATTGACTCTATGAATCCTTGATTTGGCTATGAATTTTTTTTTTCACTAAAAATTGATATTTATATGGTAAAGTGCCCAGAGCTTGTGTTTTACACGAGAATGAGCGCTATATAAATGTGTATTATTACCTTCCACTTTGCAACTCTTCTTTGGCATATATCAAACTATTTCACATATATTCTCGAACGTCTTTATTAATCCCAGACCATGTGGAATTCTCGGATATTCTCTTCAATGTTGAAGCGTTCCCAAGATGTTCAAAAGTTATTGAATTATGCGCTATTCCAAGGATTTTGTTTCTTTATGTACTCGGCGTGACCAGCCGTTTCGACATTTTGCTTCTTTTCTATGTACTCTGAACAAAATATTTGTTTCAATAACATACTCAACCTTTGATTTCGTCCCATCGTTTGCGATGTTGAATTATGATGTCAAGGTCGGGTCCTTTTTTGTTCTTTAATGAGCGTGACCCTGTCAAATTGTTGTGGTTCAAGAGAAATACTCAATGGCTTCTCTGTCGTCTTGCTCATATTTCTCGTTTATGCTTGAAAAACTGTCTCTTGAGTTAATGACCATTCTTTCACATCTGTTGGGTTTTGTTTAAGACCTTCTACATTGCCAACAATAACATCAGCGACAGGCTTGGGAAGTTCTCGTTTTCCTGTATAGTATGGTGTTTCTATGTATATGTTAGCTGTTTCCACTGTCCCACTGAATGTGATTATACCGTTTTTGTGTTCTTCATTTATCAAACATGCTTTTACTCCTATTGTACTGCATCCTGTGTCTCTCAAAATTTTGCAATTAGTTCCTTTAGCTTGACCTCCACAAAAGAACAGCCATCCTGACTTGTGAGTCTGTATTAGAAGTGAGATGCCTTTCACCCAATACACGTTTATGTTTTCTCCTGATATTACTTGTGCGTGATTAATTACACTTGTTTTAAATGATGCATAAGCAGTTTCTTTTGGATATCCCACGATATTGTAGCATTTGTCTGCTGTGTGGCCTTTCATTCCACAATATTGACATTTAATTACAGGTTTGCTAGTTTACATGTACTCTGTATTACTGTCAGTGCTATTTCTTGTTTTCTTGTTGTTTACTTGTTTCACTTGTGCGTCCCGCCCGAGTGGTTGATCTGCGTTTTACTTGAGTGTTCAACTTTAGATGTATATGCTCTGAGAGCACAGTAATAGTATGTTAAGGTATAGAAGACTTCAGACAAGCAGTTAATTAAGATGTGGCCCATTTATGTTTTCAATTTCCAACAATATTTGGGTCCTTTTGGTTTATTCTTCTCCTAGAGCTATTTGTCTTTTAAGTTCCCTTTCGTGGGCACTTTATTCTAAATCTTCTACATATTATTTATTCTTTTTCCTCTTTACGTATTCTTTCATCTTGATCTTTTTCTTCTTTACGTATTTTTTCTTCATTTTATTATTCTTTCTTTACGTATTTGTTCTTCTCGATCTCTTTATTTTTTTTTTACTTTCTCTTCGCACAATGAAAACTTTATTTCCTGATGTATTTCCATATCCTTTGCAAGACTTAAGTATCTTTTATATCCTTCTATGTTGCAATAAATGAGTTACAATATTGGTTATATAGATTGACAGGATACTGATACGTCTGTTTTAGTAATTTATACTTTTTGGTGTTCATTCTTCAATTTTAAAATATCTCTCTCTCTCTCTCTCTCTCTCTCTCTCTCTCTCTCTCTCTCTCTCTCTCTCTCTATCTTCTTTCAAAGTATTTTTTGTATAAATTTGACGCCTTTTGTCGTTATATTTTTCATAGCAATATATAATATAATATCATATTCTTTTCACTGTTAAATCGCAGCACCGATGGCGGGAATGCCACTATTTTGTCCCCGGCACTTGTTGGGCACTCTCATTGTTTTCTGCTGTATCCAGTACACCCTACAGGTAAAAATTTTAAAAATGGTTTTAATATAATACCGCAATCGTCAGATGAACAATTTAAAGAATTTAAAGCTAAATGGCAGAAATGATTAATACCAGTTATATATATATATATATATATATATATATATATATATATATATATATTATATATATATATATTTATATATATATATATATATATATATATATATATATATATATATATATATATTATATCATATTGGCTAAGATTAACCCACTATCAACATACTAGGCCTAGTTGTAAGATATATGAGGAACGTATTAATATAAATATTTCTTTAATAAAAAATTGAAAACATTTTTTAAGTTAAACAAAAGACTATAAAACGAAACGAGCAGCAACAGTTTCAGCCAATATTTTTTTATCCATCAAGTACCAACAGTTACTTCCAGTACCATTATCTCCCTTTGATAGTTTACTTTTGCCTTTTTATGTAGTAATAGTTCTATAAACAAATGTATAAGATTAATAGATTCAAACCTAATATATAAATGATAGATAAATTTGTTAAACAATTGTAATGAACATTTACAGCACAGTAACACATTTAATGTCATTGTATGCATAAACTATTTAGTTAGCATTACTTAAGAATTGTACTGGTAGTAATGTAAATTAGTTGAAACATGTGTAATCTTACTTCTCAAAGGGGGATCCTAATTGGCACAACTGTGCGTCTTAATACGCTTCAACAGTCGTAACGTCACTTCCCTCGTAATGACGCATGGTAATTTAGTAACCGGCTCTAAACTATTGGGAAAATGGCGGACGCCCTTATGAAATATTTCTCCGACGAGCATAAAAGCGTATTCAGAGGAAAAAGAACCCATTATAAATCTGATCATGTTTTGACTTTTACACATTTTGATCACAATACATATGAAAAGTTCTAGCCAGCATGAATAATAAAACGTACCGATTTTCTTTGTTTAGAACCACGATGGCTGTTGCTGGGCGACGTGACATCAGACTATTGAATCCAATTGGTACAACGGTGTGCCTGGATCGGAACAAAGGGTGTCCAGATTGCGACGAGTGATTAGGGACCATGAATCAATGCCAAACACACAGATAAAATGTGATAATAGAAAAGTACTTTATCTAAAACTTTAGATGAACGATGTTTGCAACATATGCATCAGTTATTTTCACAATTTCTCTCAGTGTGCGGTCAATAGAATTCATCGAGCTTAGAGAGACATTTTGGGGGTCCGAATTGGAAAACGCTACCCTAATAGTTTAATAAATGTGTACTTCTCACTAGTTCTGTGCTCATTGGCAAAAAAAAATTAACATTGGTTGTGCAGAACAATTTTGACCACAACCTTTTTTTTCTAAAAAAAAAAAGGAACAGATAATTACTTATAATTCTCCCCCTTATTCCACCCAGAAACTCACGATTCACGAATCGGAAAACGTTAACAAGACAGAGGGGAAACGTCTCACTTTTGACAACAATGATGAAAGGCTTAGTAGGAGGAAGAGATACGTGCATGAGACCAGGGTTTGGCCAAAAGGCATTGTTCCATACGTTTGGGAGAACACGGGTAAGCCACACTCAATTCTATTGTAATGATTTTGAGCATTTAAACTGAAGTACTAGAGCATCTAAATTGTACAATATCCACTTAACATCCTCAAAGTATTTAAAAGGGTGTCCCTCGCCACCAACATCACATAACATGTAGAACGAGACATGACGCCTGCTAGGCGCAAGTTGAGTCCCTGATCTCTTTACCCACTTTCTCTCTCCGCAATTCAGATGAAAAATGAAGACATAGACGGTAACAAGTTTTTCTGCCAGAAAAAAATAATGCTAGCGTCTTACTAGAGTCACAATTAATATTCAAATTAAACTGTCGTACTAGATCCCATGACAATATAATGCAAATTGACCTTCAGGTAGTGAATTTTAGCAAGGCATCGATGCAATGACAGAGCTACACCTAATGTAAAACTGGCCCGGATTAAGGACTGGGACATCATCCGTGAGTAAGATCTATTATCTGGCCACAGAAAATAACAGACGGATAAGCAGCATCCCTTGGAGTGGTTCAGCAATAGGTACAGTAATACACCATAGCGTGCCATTTTGGATGGGCATTTCAATGAGCCATGTTATGCCAAAACTGGAGAATCTTAGGGAATAGTATTTGGTCCATTAAAAAATAAATTTTAAAAAGGATCATTTATACGACAAAACGTGCTCAAATGGGTGTACAAAAGGCCTCAAGTCAATAGTAACCCTTAACTTTTATGGCGAGATATAACGCTTTTAAGATAATAGTACAGTTTTCTTTTTCGACAGAAACAACGTCGTTAACGGCAAGTACTCATTTTACACATGATTATGGTTAGAGAGTGTGAATAAAGACCCTTTTCAAAGGACTAAGTTTTCTAACGCTCGGAGCGTGACTCGAACCTAACACCAACCAATCCGACGGAGTGTCACATCACAATACCATACAGTCACACGTTGATCAATGATATCAGGAAAGAATTGTACCAACACCCAAATTAAAACTGTTATCCAATGACAGCCTTCTGTTCCATGAAATAGAAAACTAAAACGATTTAATAATCCCGCAAAACGGCCATTGTCTCATGAGTAGAAGATCCATAATCAAACGTAAGAGTGAGTAGAGAGCATCTGTTACCCTGGACTTTATATCAAAATTCGTTTAAATTAACACGACCTAATTAACTCTCTCCTTACCAGACATTTTCATGATATCCCCCAAAACTTCACACCCAACTAACACAAAAATAGATCTTTATCACTTAAACACAATTGCAGTGAGTTCTTGTGATAAATAATTTATTTAGCAAATGATGCTCTACAATACCCTGTTCATTTTATTTAAATTTTATGATGTACAAAAGAAATTTGAATAAGAAAAATGTTGACTGTATCGTAACAAATGTGACGATTTTCCTACAGTTGGTAAGGAGAGGATTGGAGCAGGCATTTGTGGAAAATAAAAAGACATGAAGTGAGTAGAGAAGTGCCAGAAGTTGAATAAAATCTTTTAGTGAACATGATAGCTGAACCCGAAACCCAACTGACAAAAGAGGGGAAATAATCTGCTAGGCTCGTTTTTCACCCAGACAGTTCAGGATTATGATGATGTACTATTGAATTCCCATGTGAAGTCAAGTACTTCTGAAGGTAAAATACGGAAGGTGTACAATTATAAGCAGGCCAATTGGGGCAGTCTAACCAAGAAAATAATAAAAGTCAAGGATTAATTCTTGGAGAAATGACAAGATATACTAGTAGAACAAAATTGGACTTCATTCCGAGGTAGCTTGTTCCAAATTATGGACAAACGCATAACAACTAACCTGACATCAACAAGGTACATTGGTGCCACCCAAACTGAGGAGGCAGACAATGAAAAAGTTGAAGCTATTTACTAAAGCCAATTGTACGGGAATTCAACAAAACTGGGAGAAATACCACCAAATGAAGAGAGAGAGAGAGAGAGAGAGAGAGAGAGAGAGAAAAGGAAGAGAGAGAGAGAGAGAGAGAGAGAGAGAGAAAGAGAGAGAGAGAGAACTGCAGAAGAATCACGCAAGACACATTTGGATTACATTGATGACATACTTGGGAAAAGCCTTTAAGAAAACAGCAATCGCCCATTCTGGAAACATGTGAAAGCAAGACGACAGGACACAAAAGGGCTTGCTTCAATTTAAAAAATGGAGGCGTCCTAAATTCTTTGAACAAGACCAAGGCTGAACATTTGAACCAAGAGGTCTGTTCAGTCTTCACGAAAGAGAACAACTCGTCTGCACCGGAACTAGATGGCCCACATATCCCTTTCATTGGCCCACTCAACATCACAACAGAAGGCGTTATCAAACTGCTACAAAGTCTCAATGTGAATAATGCAAGTGGACCAGATGGGATACCCAACCACATACTCAAACAACCAGCTTATGAAATTGGCGTAATTCTAACCGTAATCTTCTGACATTCCCTGGAAACATGAAAGTTACCACCGGACTGGCGAAATGCTAGTTTTCTCCCATAATCAAGAAAGGAGATCGTCACACAGTGTCAAACAACAGGCCCGTTTCACTAACTAGGTTAATGGCGCAATAAACAAAATGAGCGTTTTGTTAGGAAACCAAATATGGATAATGTATGTGTGATAGTGAGTTGAGAGAACAGTAAGAAATTATAATAATAATAACCAACTTAATTGATCCACTCGATGTCTGTAAGAAATAAATACCCTCAAACATAAGAAAGATGAGACACCTTTACCTGTAGAACAATCTTGTTCATGTAGTTTTGAAGGGAGTGAATAAAATGAATCTCAACTGGGTTTAACTCAGCTATAAGCTGACTTTGTCCACCTAAACATTTTTCCATTACCTAGAAATGTGCATGTGCATTGAAGGGGTTGGGGTGGGGTGGGGGGGGGGGAGGAATGAAAAGAAAGGGTGATAACCCAGCGCGATAAGGTTTTTCATATCTGTACAAATCAATTGTGCCAATAATGCGACAAGTAAGTTACGTTTTCGTCATTGAGGTGAGACTGAGTCTATCTTCTGCCACGTGTGAATTTCTGCTGAACAGAATGAAAACATGATGAGCGTTCGGATGTCGAGGTGTGAAAATTCCAGTGTGAATGTCTCTCATCAAAATCACGATGATGATGTGATGATGATGATGATGATGATGATGATGATGATGATGATGATGATGATTAGGAGGAAGAGGAGGAAGAGGAGGAAGATGAGGATGACGAGAGGAGGGAGCATTCTTTTATTATGTAATGATTTTCATTTTAACTGATTGGCAATTTCCAGACCCTCGGAACAAAGTGGATTTAGATGCATCGATGGCACTCTATGAATATCACACCTGTATCCGATTCAAAGATAAAGCCAAATATGATACATCGGATATTAAAGGATATCTTAGATACATAACAACGTATAAGTAAGTCATACTAATCTTTTTATCTCATATCAACAGCAAAGGATGGAAACTGAATTCAAAGTTAAGATTATCATAACATGGTCCATTGAGGTGTGTGAAAATAAGGGAATTGTATTCTTTTTTCAATATTCTTTGGTATAACAATGGAATTAATATATTACATCAAAATAAAGACGTCCAGGAGATATAAACTTAAATTTAAAAGATTCAGCGATTAGTAGTATTATAACAATGCCAGCATCTCAAAGCTAAACAATTCTAACATTTGAAACGAAGGCATTCACCTGTTTATCTTTGTTCTTGTGAACTTAAGTAGTAAATAGCTGTTCTCATACATAACGGACGGTTTATAAACAAATATATACTTTATAACATCCTGGTAAATTTACCCGACCCTTCAAATGAAAACTGAAATGATTAGAAATGTGAGGCAGTAAGTAGTATTGTTATGAATATTACGAATTATATCGTTTCCCCTCAAAAGCGCGCATACAAATTTAACCAAGTAATTAACTCTTGATTATTCCTAGACTCAAAGTTCAGCATTTTAGACATTCTTTCATGATGCCAGAATGAGGCGATAGGTCAGATATTTGGAAATGACTAGATGTTGAACAAACGCCTTTTTTAACCAATGGAAATCCCAAATACTTAGTAACCATTATTTCTAGAATCAATATTGTTATAAAGATGTACAATTGCATGAAACCTAAATAAGTACATCAGAAAGAGACAGAAGATAAGCACCACCCGTAAACTATCCCTTATCTAGATAGGCGTTAGGCCACTTCTCAGTGTTTTCTCTAGTAACCGCATAACTATGAAATGGTTTAAAAATATGTCATGCAAACACTTAGTTTTTGTTGCTTTGTGGGTGGTTGCAATCTAAACCGTGATTAATGGCATAAGATTTATAACGTTTCGTCATTATGGTATTATGCCGACATGATGCCCTTTTAGACGATTCGTCACATATTATAATATGTATATTCTATCCGGTTTGTGTAAACCTTAAGAACTTTTAAACGTTTTCGTGTAACAATATTAATTTGTTATACCTCTATTGTTAAGCCTCGTATCATATCTTAAAAGAGTGGTTAAATAATATGGCTCTATGTTTATAGGGTACTTTTTGCTTTTTGTTAAAACAATTCAAATTTGCAAACGACATACTTTGTCAAGATTTTAAATATACACGCACAAGTTCGGACTAAAAGGCCAGAGGTATGGCCTATCTCAATTTAGTAAATTAATATATAATGTGTTGCTATAGGTTCTTGGTCGTATAATTTTACATGTTTGTACATTTGCATATATATATATATATATATATATATATATATATATATATATAATTATATATGTATACATTGTCGCCATAGATTCTCAACTTTATGTTTATACATTTTAATGCATTAAAAGTCTAATGTCGATTTCAGATGCACATGAGATATTTTCTGAACCCATCAACAATACATAAATGATTGGGTAGCCGCGTCTCTTAAATCTTGCGGAATGTCGTTTAGATACAAAAGCCACCAATCGCTTCCGTCGGTTTAACGCTACTGAAACCGGATAAGCTCCAGCATGAGAGGCCTTATGGTACTTAAGGACTACTTTTTAAATTTGACGATGTATATCTTATTAGTGTTGATTTATATATAATTATATATATATATATATATATATATATTATATATATATATATATTAAATATATGTATGTATAATATGTATATATATATTGTATATATATATATATATATATATATATTATTGTGTGTGTGTGTGTGTGTGTGTGTGTGTGTGTGTGGATAGAAACCACATTGCATGGGAAAGACCCTGCAAATAGTGCCGATAAATTTCCTCGAAGCAATATTTAGGTAAATCCAAGGAGTAAGTTCGATTAATACAATAACCATACGCCTCTATATATTTCATTTTTCAGGAGAGGATGGTCTTTGGTGGGTTATCAAGATGATAAAAAAGGACAAAAAATGCATTGTCCGGCACAGGTAAATATGTGTTCTTTTTTCATGTCAAAAACTTTCGACGTAGTATTGCGTCTCTTTGGGAAACAGCCTTTTAGGGACAGCTTTTTCGTAAATCATCGTGCATAAAGTCAGCGTTGAATTTATTTATTCTTACTGTAATTTTTCATTTAAATTATTTTTGTTGCCATCATTTCGTCGCCACGATTGTAGCTGATAAAAATAAATATTCTCCTACACAGGATTGCCAGGCCAATTTCGTGTGCATGCGTGTATGTGTATATGCGAGTATATATATATATATATATATATATATATATATATATATATATATATATATATATATATATATGCTTATGAATTTTAAGTTTTAATGTTCAAAGTACCGAGCTCATGATCCTCGATAAAATCATCCTTTTAAGGGGCGGTTTGGGTCTAATTATTAGGAAAATCCTTCAAAAACATTAATTTGAGATTTTGGTGGAAAACGATACTTTATTATCTTAGAAATAATATTATTGAATTCTATCTTCTCAACATAGACTATAAAGACACGAAAAACGCGGTCAAAAATGTTACAGATAGTATGAAAAACGGAAACCTTTTATGCTATTTTCTCAATAAGTCATTTAACTAGGGGTATAAGATACTGTGTCAAACATTTCTCAGAAGCTATTCAAAGAAATTGTCTGAAAATGTCCACACTTATCACAGAGATAATGTATTATGTCACCAGAGAGAGATATTTTTGGGATAAAGTATGTGTATTTTGAATTATAATCCAAATTAAACATTTTTAACATAAATTTTGTCATATCATTTTGATTCGCAACTTTATAATGTTCTAATAAAAATCCCATAATCCTAAGCTGTAAAATCTCTCTATGGTGACACAAAATGATACAATGTTGATAAGACGGAACGTATTCCTTGATCAGTTTTTGAGGAAAGTTTGCTACAAGATTGTGATATATTTTTATGCCAGACCCCAACTTCAGGTCGCAAAATGAGTATCAACACAGCTGATAGAAATATGTTCTCCAAAAATGTTGTTTTTTAACCTATAATGACGACACAGAATGATTAAAGAGTCCCTATATAGATAATTAATTATATTTAGAAAAGACCCAAGCCGCGCCGTAACTCGAATTTTTACGGTTTCGCTTAAAATTAGAATTCAAGCATCAAATTCAACCCAAAATAACACCTTTTGATATGATTGCACACATATGGTTTGAAGATATTTGAATCTTGTATTATTGAGTCAATGCATTTGCTACCTTATTCAGACCCTTGATGGGTTATAAAATAATAATCACCAGGACCGGAACACACAGGACTGTCATCTAACTGTTGTGGCTTTTTCGCAGTCAATGTGATTTGTGATTTCTGTTCACGCGTAGTCATAAAAACATCATGTCTTGAAAAATGTTGTTTACGTATAAATTTTGAATTTCTGATTTTTTGCTTATTATCTACACCATGTCGCAATTATAGATATGAATTCTCTTGTTTTAAATCATTTGAAATACTGATTATAATATTCTCAATATTGTCTTATTAACGATGAATGCTGTTTTTATATAACTTTGAAAAATTGTATCTGTGAACGAACATTTCACAGAACATTTAAAGGATTTAAAACATATATAGGCTTTTAAACTGTAGGATACGATACAACACTCTAGTAAGCTGCGAAAAGAAATCTACCTGTGTCCTATCGATAAGCCATTAAAGAGGCCGGCTATGGAATTAGAATTTCACAATCAGCCCCGAGAAGATGATTATCGAAATACGACGGAGAGACCACCAGTGAGAAACAACGTGATAGGAAAAGGATCCAAGACAACTCTGATATGGATATCATCCAAAGATGTACGGAACTGGGCGAACGTGAGTTATGGACAGAAGATCATTGATATTCTTGAAGGTGGTGAAGATACTGTGTATTTAGGAGAATGCCATACGATTTTTTTCTGCATCATCTGGAAGGTAGAGACTATCATTCTAGGGTCAATTCAGAGGTTTTTGAAGACTGGGTAAATAACCGTTTGCTGTTTTTCCTCGAAGAACCCAGCTGTATTGCATTGGACAACGCTATAATTCTGTGGCCCATTGATCACCTCAATGCTCCGACTTCAGCAACTATAAAAACTGATATGATTTTATAGCTCCAATCAGATAGCACTACATATTCTGACTATTTAACAAAGGCTCAAATATACTCATAAAGAAACAAACCAGAAACAGTTTTCAAAGCAGACTGTCTAATCAATGGATTTTGACACGAGATGCGCGACTTCCCCCATATCACTGTGAGCGCAATCCAATCGAGCTCATTTGGACCCAAGTAAAGGGAAAGATGAGAGTAGGAACACCAAATTCACTCTCACCGACGAGCAATAAATGATAATATAACAATGGAAGACTGGAAAAAGGCATGGTCCAAACTTAGCAAAATGGAGGAAAATTAGATTTCATTGGATTGGGTGATGCCACGAAATCATTCCATAGTGTTTCACTTCTCCTTTTCATCATCCTCGTCATTAGAATGTGATGATTGATTTATCCAGTATGTCTTTGTTGTTGTTGATGACGTTGTTGTAGTTGTTATTGCTGAACACATTTACATATTTATGTGGAAACAATGTATCACAAACTGTTGAATTTCTACTTTTGACCAGTTTACATTTACATTAAATTTATGTAATCCTCTTTGGTAAAAACACAAGCGATTTCTATAAATTTTGGAATCAAAAAGATGTTGAAAATGCGTTATGTTCACTTTCATTTGTATTCATCAGTAATGTGTATTGATAGTTATAAAATGTAGATGTATGATAGTTAAGGATTGTCATTCGTTCCTTCATAATCAGATTACTAAATATATATCGTTTAAGTTTTCATTAACCGAACTTTCCATTTTAACGAATTCCTTCGAAATGGATAAGCGAAAAAGTCATAATTTTGATAAGTAAATCATCTGTGAGTTACAATCTTTACCAGTTGTCGATTTTAACATAGCTGTTATAAGCAAAATCCTTTCCTATTATTTTACAATTAAAGTAAAAATATTTTTTTGATTAAGACAAATTAATTCAGAGGTTCATACAAACTTTTGCAGCTGTGCGTTGAGGGGCAGCTGAGAAAAAGAAGAAAAACACGCGCCACTTATTAAAAATCTGACTATAATATTTTGAGCCTTTAAAATCATTTTCGGGAAAGAGCAATTCATTAAATATTTACAAAAGAAGTATATTAATGAGTTGATATACATGTCAAGCGCTCTGAGCAGTTCCTCGTGACATGGTAGAGCATCGGCAAATACAATGTATTATTTATTGTATATGCAAGTTTTGTATTTTGGTTTGAATTGGCAAATACATTTTCCTCCTTATCGACAAATTGCCAGTAGCATCACTGGTCATATGGAAAACAGCTTTGGCCTCAAGAAGAATGGTCCAAACTGAGTCAATTATTATCATCCGTCCATCTCCATTACTTGGATTTTGGAAGGCATCAATGACTTATTGGTTGTGGCCCAAATACTCGTTTGAAAAACTCCTTTCAAAATGTTGATACAGAACATCAATTGTTGGGGGTATTTTAGTCAACGTTTCTCGTTTTGTGGATGAAAATGTTCATCCTTACGAGATTAATATTGTGTTCACATGCTTCACCTTTGTATAGTCAGCATAAGAAGAGTCACATAGAAAGTTCTGGATATATGTAATGGAGCATCCACGATCATTGTCAATTCATGAATAACAAAAAACAGTGGGGCTTTGGTAAGGATGTTCTAACGCGAATCTCATCTCACCTCACTTCATTCTCATGTTCGGGGTGGTCGTAGAGGAGACAGGAGAGATGACTTAACAGTTAGGGCCCTCCATCAGGATCTGTCCTCAGCTTTCCTTCCAAAGTCTCTTGCATAATAGTTTTTGCCAATGTGTTATAGCGAGTAACACGACTAAACCAAGACAACTATCATGAACGCTTCCATGTAAACCTGAAAGCAGATTACAGAATCCGTAAATGTATGAAACATTACAAGGGGTTTGCCAGTCTCTTGAATATAATGTGTGGCATGCTTTTCAGATTGATTACTTTTTTTTTTACTTTCTTGCATAAGGTTTAATGCAAATATTAGCTTTTGGATTTGCTGCAATGATATGATTATGATTGGCTAAGAGGATGAGAGTAACATCAGTATCTCGCGGTCTTTTGGAAGGCCTTGCAAAAAATGTATCGATTTGGGGGTATTTGTTCTTCGTGGTTGCATTGTCCTATGGAAATTCCATAATAGCGATGTTTGCCAAAATCTGCGATATACACTTCTATTCCCTTTATAACATTTTCCATCCCAAGCCTGCTAGACAATTAGAAGACCCGTTTTGTCCGTATTCATATAAAAAATAGTTGCCAGTCCCCTGAAATTTTGACCAGATCAATCACACGTTGCCGACTGCTACTCAAGATGCTAGATCCAGTGATGTAAGATTCTTGATTAAGCACGTTTTCTTAAAATTTCTGTCAAATGTTTGTTCTTACGTTGTTTTTTTTTTCTTCAACATAATAAAGAAAAAAATGATTATATTGGAGATCCACCATCCATTTCAGGAGATCCAAATTGGTGCATGCAATAGGCAGACTTAAAATGGTAAAACAGGTGGAAAGGTTGATGATACGTACTGACCAAAATAATTCTTTTAGATCACCGTCTGGTTATCAAAAATATAAGATGATTTCCAAAGGGATTCTGCTTGCTGCTTGAAATGGTCTTCTTTTCAGTTTTCAAAGGAGGCTTTTGTTCTCTTCGTGATTTGTCAGTTCTCAATGGCCCATTACAAGACTTTCGTATTAATCTTAAAAGTAAAGGATGATAAGTCTATCAAATATTGTCTGAGTTTTACTTGTTACTTTAAACGCTTATGATTGGCATCCAAGTGTACACATTTTATTCTTTGAGTAGTATTAAATAAAGTGTGATACGCAAGATATACTTTTTAAAAAAGGAATTTTTATACCCACGTAAAAATCAATCCAAGAGCAAATGCTCTTACAAATTGAAAGAAATTTCCCCCCAAAACTGTTTCTGTGAATTTTTAAACCAATTAAAAAGTCATCTTCTCCTTTTTTAAATGTTTATAATGCGCATCAGACTGTAGAAGTAATTTAATGTTAAATGTGTCTGATCTTGACATTGAATGACCTCTGGATGACCTTCAAGTGGTCAAATTGAAATACCAATCGGCCAGATATGTTTAAAAGAATATCAATCGTATCAACTTTGAAGAAAAAGGAACTTTCAGACGAACATGAAACAACTCGAATTTTTGCACTTTTCATTTACTCTAGTATAATGGGTGTAATCTCAGTCAAATATTGTGTGTTTTGCTTGTAACATTATATGCTTTTTACTGACATCCAAAACTCTAAATTGTATTTTTGAATGAAACAAAATATGGCTCGCAAATTATTTTAGAAAGAGAATTTTTTTCATCTATTAATCAAATCAATAGCAATAACTCGCACAAATCGAGAGGGATATTACAAAATTCTACATGTATATTATACATAAGTATACATAACGTTTTTATGCTATTAAATATGCTTTAAAATATCTTTAATTTAAAAGTAATTAAATGTTTAATATAGTTGACCTTGAACTTGAGATGACCTTCTGCGATCGAATTGAAATTCCAATCGGGCAAATCTTGAGGATGATGATGAGGAGGAGGATAATAATAATGCCGCCATTGATGATTGTGATGATGGTGATGATGCTGATGACGATGATGATGATGATGATGATGATGATTATGATGATGTTGATGATGATGATGATGATGATGATGATGATGATGATGATGATGATGATGATGATGATGATCCTACTTTTCAGAGTGTATGTGTGCACGAAATGGGCCATGCCCTGGGTTTTGAGCATGAACAGTACCACTATGAAAGGGACAAATGGGTGACCATTAAGAAGAACCGTATATATGGTAAGTATCTTATCATCATTTAAAAAATACGAAGTGCTTATTCGCAGTACGACTGCGATTAGTTTTTGTCCCCTCACTGAAAGCAACACTATTTTCTGTTCAAAATGCCGTGTTGTCGAATGGCTTGAAGGTGAAGTTGAGTGTGATAGTTTGAGAAGGAAAGAAAAGGGGGGATGATTGAAACATTTTGTGTGACTGAGAATTGAGATTTTTATCGTTTCAGCTTTTCCTTCTATCTAGTGTGAAACTTGACAAGATCGTGTTTTGTTTTGTTTTCGTTACCCCAATCCAATCCATCAAAATTTCTCCGTCCTCACCTCTCCGACTTGATCATTCGTTCACATTTTAAAATCTACCAGCTTATCCCTACTTTAATAAGAATAGTTCCGTCCCCTTTTCTTGTATTATTTACAGTTAGTTAAATACATTTTATAAAGTTTCAGGAATCTCTCTCTCCCTCTCTCTCTCTCTCTCTCTCTCTCTCTCTCTCTCTCTCTCTCTCTCTCTCTCTCTCTCTCTCTCTCTCTCACACACACACACACTCTTTCTCTCACGCCGTTGCTCGACTCATATATCAGTGCTTCTGCAAATAATAGAAGTTACCATCAATAAACTACCTCTACTACAACAGCCATCACCACATCATCATTACTACTACTACCACAGCAACCTCCACATCGTTGTCAAAACTATAGCAAACCACCACCACCTTTACATCATAATCCTCCTCCTCGTCATCATCGCTACCACCGACACTACAACCACAACCATCACATCATCATCATTACTACCACTACTACAGCTACCACATCGTTATCAAAACTACAGCAACCACCACCACCAATACATCATCACCATTATCCTTATAGTCATCATCACTACCACTACTACATCATCAACACCACCATCACCAACACACATATCGTCCTCGTCAACGAAACGCACAATAATATATTGGTAATATTTTTAAAAAGTAAATAAATAAATAAATAGATAATAATGATATAATATAATATATAATAATAAAATAATAATAATAATATATAATAATATAATAATAATAATAATAATAATAATGATATAAAATAATAATATAATATATTAATAATAATAATAATAATAATAATAATAAATAATAATAATAATAATAATAATAATAATATAATAATAATAATAATAATAATAATAATAATAATAATAATAATTAATAATAATAATAATATAATAATAATAATAATAATAATAATAATAAATAATAATAATAATAATAATAATAATAATAATAATAATAATAATAATAATAATAATAATAATAGTAATGATAATAATGATAATAATAATAATAATAATGATAATAATAATAATAATAATAATAATAATAATAATAATAATAATAATAATAATAATAATAATAATAATAATAATAATAAAAAATAATAGTAATAATAATTGTAATGTAGTTCATTTATATTTTGCGCCCAATCCTCTATACAATAAAGCTATAGCCTTGAAGGCTACTACTGCAAATAACTGAAATGAATGATATCTACTGGTTGCAATACTGCTACTGCGAATAACGAAATCGACCGCTATCTACTTTTTACAGTACTACTGCGAATAGAGGAAATCACTATTCGCAGTACTACTGGGAATAGAGGTGGCCCCAAAAAAAAGCTTTAGCTTTAATCTAGCGCAATATCCACTGAATGAATGTGTTCAGGGCATTTTACAAGGGGTCATAAACCAACAACTAAGAGCAAGTAGAACGTGTCGTGACACATGAAAGAGGATATAACATTGAAAAAAAATTGACACAATTGGTCATCGATATTACAGAGCATGTACTCATTTTTTACATGAGTAGGGTAAGAAAATGTGAGAATGATAATTTTCCAAAGACTCCACTTTGGGCCGCCTGCAACCGAACTTGAATCAGGGATATATACGTCAGAAGGCAGCGGATTCTAATGGTCTCACATTTCTATATTGTGATGCTCTATCCAAGCATTTACAGCGGCTTCTAATAGTGCTTGCACTACTATGTTATGACGATGGATCCAGGATACAGATTCCATACCGCATACGTGCACCCTTGCAAACCCGCCTGAAAGCTTCGTCACAACGCACCGTTCAACTAGCAGGTTCCCGACCGAAGCCGATTGGCTGCCACCCAACGTCTCCTCTTGCTGGTGGAAAACCCTGGTAACTTCTCCATAAGTTTCGAGGAGTCGATGTCCCCGCTCCCTCGAGAGATTGAATTCGTCCAAACCGACTTCCAGCTCTATCCAAGTCTGGGAGGCTATGTAAAAGGGTTTCCATGAATTATTTCGGCTCGAAACAGTGGCACCGTCCGTTATGTACTTGAGAGGGATATCCCCATTCCCTCTCTTAGGACCGGTTTAATATATATAATCTCGCCTTTAAAAAAAGAGAATATCGCCAACAAATCGCGCTCCTTAATTTCATTGCAATTTTTAATCAATTCTAGCTTTAATATGTGTTCTCTTTTTTTTCTTCTTTAAAACAATTGGTGACGCTTGGTTTTATAAAAGCTTTAGTTCCTTTAAAAGATTATCAGGCAGATTAAAAAGTAATGAATCACAATAGTCGAATCTAGTAAAGCCAAAAAAGAGACTTATGTTTGAATGGACTTTTGGGTTAAAATATTTGACAATTGAACGATTTTTCGTAATTCAGGATAAAGCTATTTTTGCAAAGATAGGATACATGTTTTTCCGTAGACAGATTACAATCAAAATAAATGGCGAGATTATGAATAATTTCATTTTGATCGTTTAATGATTTCCAATTGGCCGAATACACAAGCTTTCTAGTGTTTATAAAAAGTATCTCCGTTTTCTCTTCATTATTTTTAAGTTTATTGCAATTCATCCACATCCTCACCTCTTTAAAACATTTTTCCAGGGTTTATTTTTCCAATAAACAATCTGATTTTTGGGGTTTGACTGAACTGTACAGCTGAGTGTCATCAGCGTACATATGATAGTTTATGTTACGCTTTTTGATGACATCGCCTAATGGCTGTGTGTACAGCGTGTACTGCACGGGACTCAAAACAGATCCCTATAAGATCCGAAATTTTAATGGCTATTGGTCGGAGTAAACTCCTTTTATAAGAACAAACTCAGATCGTTTAAAAATGTAAATTTTGAACCATTCTAAGACAGTGCTATGCCGAACGTTTTTTCAAGACGCTCAATAAGAATAATATGATCAATCGTGTCGAAAGCGGCACTGAGATCGAGCAGTGAAAGAATAGAGACATTACCTTGGTCAGCGTCACCCAGTAAATCACTTTGTATTTTTTGAAGTGCAGTTTTTGTTTTGAGGTACTTACTGTATACGATGTAACATATTAAAAAGACACGTTTAAAAAGAATTCTGCATCATTTATGCTCCAGATATATCTTAGAAGACATCAGCAAATAAAATCTGCAGTCATCAAAAAGATGCCTGGAAATCGCGCGCCTGGCGATTCGGCGACAATTCACTGTCAATTCTCTTTGAGCCCTAACAAGTGGTCACAGCATGCCGTAACTGACAGACAATGGCTGGAAATTGAGTAGTTCCAGAGTAATGAATAGATACTGTCCAGAAGGAATAAAAATAATGAACACAAGTTCAATTTATTTTTCTGTTCTTGGTGTCAGGTTGAAGAACGGGCTCAGCTAACATAATGGGGTAGTAAAAAGAAAGCTAAAGAGACATATTATTTGATTAATATATTACGATTGTATAATAGTTTAATGTCACAGATTGTGCTCATTAGCCTCTACCCAGTGATAGAGAGATACGCACTTAAGTGTTTATAATTATTACAAAGATGCTGATTATTACAATTATTCCCACTATTATAATCATTATGTATTACCAGTATTGTCAATATATTCATTATCGCTATAATGGTATCACTTACATTATAACAGCCGAGACAATTTGTCGTCTGACTGCCAACACAAAAATAACATAATTCAATCACATCAATTGAATAATAATATGTTATAACTATCAGCAAAGCTGTACAACAATATTAATGCTATGTCTTTTGTTAAAATGCTCACAATATCCGTCGGCTGGATATAAAATACCAACACACAACAAAATTATGTGTAATTTTAGAAGTTTATAGTCTGATTGATATTGATGCTATGCGTTTAGATAAGATAATCATAACATAAGTCAGACGGACATAACGAAACATTACACAACACTGTGTGAAACCTTGGACTTTTTTAGTCTGTTTGATAGAATTTAGTGAGAAGTAATAACAAAATGGCTGTCTAAAACAGTAAAAGAAGAGCGGAGTGACGTCACGTTAGTTCCTTCGACAGTTAAGTGAGAAGTAATAATTAAAATGGCTGTCTAAAATAATAACATAGAGCTGAGTGACGTTAATTTCGTTCCATCTGTATAAATATATATTTCACTTACCTCAGTCTGAAATTGTTAACTCGTAACAAAGAGTGATTCTGTAGGCGCAATTATTTGCGTTCCTTTTCTCTTTCTCTATGGGAGACAATAAATTATTTTAAATGTTTACGTTACACATCTAAGTTTTTATAAAGGAATGACTTGAACTTCTAACGTGGTGTATGACAAACCAAGAAATCGTCTCTACGACAATTATTGACCTCTCAAATGATGATGATGATGATGATGATGATGATGATGATGATGATGATGATGATGATGATGATGATGATGATGATGATGATAAAACTATCTAGCCCAACAAATTAAAATTTTGACCAATCCTATTGTTAACTGTTTGTAATGTATTTCTGTGGTTCGAAACGAAATTATTACAGTTGCCTAAATCTCTCCATTTCCCAGAGCTTGAATCTTGGAAGGTTTTAGGACGGAAACACATGGTGAAATCTCATTTTGACTACTCATCCTTCATGTTGTACCCTCCTGTAAGTATCAGTGGAAATTTCAAAGTTCAGGATCCATTGGGTTGTTGTGGTCTTGTGGTATGGCACTTGTCTTAATATTGACTATTCCCTGGTACGGGTCCCGCTGTGGACATCGTAATGTTGAGACACTGGAAGCTGCTGTTAACATAATATATTATTCTCTCACTTTACTGCGGGAAAAAAAAAAAGAAATGTATCAGCGCCTTATCGTTGTCTTGTTCGGTCCTAAAGTTAAGTATGGCTGTCGGTTTCGTACCCGTTCTAAAGCGCTTTGTATCATTTAATGGAAATAGCGCTCTAAAAATGCTCATATTTTTAGGTTGCATAAGCCGGTCTAACTTAGTACAGGAAGCTAGGCTGTCTTAATTAGATATTTATTGCGAGGGCTGCATTTTTTATGGCTCTCTTTTATTGTGAATTTATAGGTTGTATCTTAATTTGTTATCGCTTAAAGTGCAGGATTGCGAATTTTAATAAAAGTTTTCATCAATTTTAAGGGAGTTCCAAGTGCTCATGTTATAGAGTACTCGATTAACAAGCATAAGGTACTTTTTCTATCCGGAGAATGGTCATGATTTATTTCTGACCCATTACCCATTCAGCAGTGATTGGCTAGCTAGATTTGTTAGATACAGCGGAGAGTACTTTGGGATAGATTGGTGTCCCTAAACAAATGATACTGATAGAACAAATGTAGATGAGAATCTGTCGTCAGGATACAGAAATATATTTTAAAGAACAGAAAAATAATAAAAGCTATGTCCTATTAAATTTATTGTGCTTTATATTCTTCCTATTTTTTTAGTTTAGAGGAGAGTATGCCATGGTCTTCCCAGAGTTTGGGCCGGTTGAACGAAGAACATTTTATATGTTCAAAGAGTTGTGTGCTGCATACCATTGTGACCGTAAGTCAAAATTAATAACTATAGGGAATGAGATTAGCGGAAGAGTAGCGTCCCATGATTGGACGTCACCGGTGGAGAAGTTATTTGTAAACAAACCAACTACAAGCCAAGCGCTCCAATTAAAATTCTTCTTCTTCTTCTTCTTCTTCTTCTTCTTCTTCTTCTTCTTCTTCTTCTTCTTCTTCTTCTTCTTCTTCTTTTTCTTCCTCCTCCTCCTCCTCCTCCTCCTCCTCCTCCTCTTCTACCTTTGGCTCGGGGTCCCGATAGCTCATTTGGTAGAGCACTCGCTTCACACGCAAAGGGACCTTGATAGATCCAGGACGCATTCGAGATTTTTTCTGATCCCCCTGTCCACCCAGCAGCGATTGGGTATATGGGTCTGTTAGATCTGGCGGAAAGTATTTTGTGATAGACTAGTGTCCTATCCAAAGGATATCGAGTCATTGCTATTGTCCGCTTCACATTATAGAAACCGGGATAAACTTCGGCCCTATGGCTCAATTGACTTTAAAGGATTACTTTAGTGTCAGCTTTTGTGTTTCTGTCGTCGGTAATTCCCTTAAATTCAACTTGGAACTTGCTTCATTCCGGTATAACACCGAATAGAGGCGGTGGTTGACATTTACAGAAATGCATTGATAAATATAAATTCTAATAGCTTTGAACACCCGATCTATCCGTAGACGGTGTTGCCTCTGCAGATGTTTCTAAATTTAACCGGAAAATGTGTGTTGAAATGACGTTACCCAATTCATTAGATGTGAACTTATGTGAAACTGTGTGCAGAAAGTGTGTTTTAGTTCGGTTTTTTTAAATTGGATTCGGGACTGAAATGCAAGATATATGATATCTATCGAACAGAAAAGGTATATGGAATAAAATGATACTTATTTTTAATAAATAAGAATTTATAAATCTAAAAAATACCGACTTTTCATGGAGGGTGTCGAAATTAGGGCCCCACCCCTAAAATTTTAGAAAATGGCGGGTGTTGAAGCGAATTTCGTGAACCGTAAGTTTACTCATGAAAAAAAAGACAAAGTTTTCCATCCGATTTTTAATCGGAAAGCGGGTGAAACAGAAAGAAAATTTAGTGGCGGCAAGATGACATCAATATTTTTGTATCCGAAAACATAAACTTAGGTGAAAAACAGGTTTGAAAGCAGGCTCTCTAAGAGTGTCGACTTTAGGGCCAGTGTCGAAATTCGGGTCCCCTACCAGAAGTGAGTGTTTGTGAGTATTTGTGAGTGTGTGTGTGTGTGTGTTTGTGTGTTTGTGTGCATGTCTGTGTGTGTGTTTGTTTTTGTTTGTATGGAGGGGGTAAGCTATTTTTACATTTCAATCCACGTGTTTATTGCTTTCAGAGGAGTAGAAGTAGTTCCTTAGAGCCATAAGCCTATAAGCTAGATTTTATATCGGTTTTTGTAGCTTCAATCAGACAGAACGAATTGTTTTCCATCATATGGATAGGACACTAGTCCATCGAAAAGTACTTTTCACCAGATCTAACAGACCCAGCTACCCAATGACTGGTCGGTCGACAGCGGAGTCAAAGAAAATCTCGACTACACTCCACCCGGGATCTTTATTATTATCGGTCCCATTGCACTGGAGGAGATTGGTCTACAATTGGAGATATTAAGATCCCCTCAGAGAATCAGAACTGCCGTGCTCTGGTAAAATAAACTCAAGACACAATAGGGAATGAGATTAGCGGAAGAGTAATGTCCCTTGATTGGACGTCACCCATAGTCTGTGATGTCACCGGCGGAAAAGTTATTAGAGAGAGAACGTCATGTTGGTTGTGCGCATACGTCTCTCGTCCTCTCCGCAGGACGACAGACGCATGCGCACAACGAACATGACGTTCTCTCTCTAATAACTTTTCCGCCCGTGACGTCACAGACTATGGGTGAAGTCCAACCAAGGGACGCTACTCTCCCGCAAATCTCAATCCCTATCGGAGCTATTAAGATCCCCTAAGAAATGCAGAACTGCCGTGCTCTGTTAAAACAAACTCAAAACACAATAAAAATTTATGATGAAAAAATCGTCCTTCAAACATCATTGATTAAAATGACCCTCATCTGGTCAAAAATTCTCAAACCTAGGACTGCAAGACATGAATATTTAATATGTGAGAGGTTTTCTATTCAGACTAAGGCAGAAATGCAAATTATGTTAACTTAATTGTTAGATTTAAACTCAGTTTGCTACAGCTGTTGATACAATGCAGAATGGTACTAGTTAGGGCAACTTCAATTGTATCTGCTTTGTGGCCCTGAAGGCCTTTTGTTCGAGTCCAGCTTCGAGGTGAGTCTTGAGAAACTGTGCATCATCAGAGGAGCTCGCCTTAACCCTCTCCTTACCAACTATAGAAAAATCGTCACATTCGTTACGATACAACCAACAGTTTTCTTACTCAAATCTCTTTTGTACATCATACAATTTTAAGAAAATTAAGTGTGTTTTAGAGCATGTTTTGCTAAAGGAATTATGTAACGCAAGAATTTTATTACTATTATGTCTGAATGATAAAAAAGAACTATTTTGTGTTAGTCCGGTGTGCAATTTTGGCGAAAATCTTGGAAATTGTTGGTAAGGAGGGGGTTAAACGCCATAGCTAGATACATGTGTTGGCTCGAGCAGATACCACTACGAAACTATGGCGTGAGTTAGTGCGTAACATAATACTATTTTAAGACGATGGTCACAATTGGGTAACATAAACATGTCATGGGTGTCCCGATAGCTCAAAGGGACCGAGATCGATCTCGGGTGCAGTCGAGATTTTATCCGAACCCCCTGTCCACCCAGCAGTGATTGGGTGGCTGGGTCTGTTAGATCTGGTGCAAATTACTTTGAGATAGACTAGAGCCCTATCCAAACGATAGCAAGCAATTGGTTTTATCCGTTTCATATTAGAGATAACGGGATTAACTCCCGCTCCATGGCGCTCATTGCGCCGAAGGACTCTTTTTAAAAAATATTCACAGAAAGATCAAATGAATTTTGCCATCTGTAGCAGTCACCATTGTGACTTTTACTTTCAGGAGCCCCCAAATGTGCTGGGAGACAATTGAGCTGTGCCAACGAAGGTTATGTGTCTGTCGTGGACGATCGGTGCTCTTGTGTGTGTTTGCCAGGGTTGGATCCTGCGACCAAATGCACCAGCATCATGAGAAATGGTCTGACTATGAATTTATAAATCTCTATCTCTCTATCTGTCAACTTATCTGTCTACTTAACGATCTATCTATCTCTCTATCTATCTATCTATCTATCTATCTATCTATCTATCTATCTATCTATCTATCTATCTATCTATCTATCTGAGTATCTATCTATCTATCTGTCTATCTATCTATATATATATATCTATCTATCTATCTATCTGAGTATCTTTCTATCTATCTGAGTTATCTATCCATCTATCTATCTATCTATCTATCTATATATGATATAATAAAATAATATACTTATATAGCGCCCATTAATCCCCTAACAAGTGCTCTATGGCGCTTAACAATCACTCAGATAGTATAAACTAGCATACATACTAACACGCCTACACACAGACAACCGTACACTCAAATTCACATAAGCAAACTCTTTACCTACACATAACCATACCATCTACCCTAAATTAAAACATGAAGCATAGTAATTGTCAAAATATGCTCTTCTAAATAATTCGGTTTTCAATGTCTTTTTAAAGGTATCTAAATTTTCACTGTTTTTGGTATTATATGACAATGAATTCCACAACATAGGCACAGTCACTCTAAAGGATTTGTGAAACAAAGACTTAGAGTGTATCTCTCTCATAAGAAGTATACTTAATCTTATCGATCTACCACATCTATAATGAGACACAAGTTCATATAAATAGGATGGCGTCAGGCCATAAAAGGAGCTATAACAATAACATAAAATATTGAACACAATGCACTGCTTCACCGGCAGTCAATGAAGAATTTTGTACACGTGAGTTTTTCCTGGGTTGGAATTAGAGAGTTCTTTAAATATTTCTCAAAGAATGTCTTCAGCGCGTCTGTTAGTCTCTCCTCAATGGTCCTGAAATCAGAGGCCCGGGATGAAAGACACAGATAATTAGCATATAGAACCTCCGGATGTTCTCGAATTCAGGTTGGTTGTTGGTATAAATGTTGAAAAGGACCGATCCTTGAGGAAATCTTTTGTGATTTCCATCTGCTTTTCTTCCCATTCACAAAAAAATGACGGTTTGACATAAGGGATTTTATCATTGCGACTGCGTTTCTGTTACTAGTTACCCTTGCAACCTATAGGAGCAGATTCCTGTGAGTTCCTGTGTCATAGGCAGCTGTCAGATCCACGAACACAACCCAAGTAATTTGTTTGTTCTCGTAGCCATCTTCGATGTATTGTGTCAAGTTCAGGAGTTGGTCACAGCATGATCTTCCAGGGCGGAAACCAGCTAGATCAGGTGACAGATGTTCTTCTACTGTTTGGAAAATCCTGGCTAGTATCATGCGCTTATATGTACTTTGTACAGTGTGCAGAGGAGAGATGTTGATCTGTAGCTCTTGCTGCTATTTGGGTCTTTCCAGGTTTATGGAGTGCTATCACCCTTGCTTGTCGCCAAAGCGTTGTTACTGTGCACGATTCAACACAGTTGTTGATAAGAGTTAGTTACCACGTTTTTGTTGAGGGACCGAAATGCTTTATCATTTCTGCGGTAATGCCATCTAGACCAGCCGCTTTACCGGGTTTGGAGTGTTCAAGGGCTGATTCTAATTCTACGAAGCAGAAAGGGTCTACTTTCTGTTCACTTCCTTGGGCGATCTTTTCCATTTCCTTTGTTTGGCATTTTTTCTTGGGATGGTTTTCCATTTTTGACAAGTTGCTTTTCTACATCGTTTTGTGTCACCGCTGCAACCCTGGTTTGTTTGTTATTTGCTGTATTTCGTTTTTTCATAGTTGACCAGGCTTTCTTGCTGTTATGGGTCATTTTCGTGCTCGTTATAATTTCCTTCCGTCTTTCTGATTTTGTTTCGGAAATGGAAGCCATTAAGATCTCACCAAGTTGGACAGTTTGTTCAGCAAATGGATCTGTTTCGTAAGCGTCCACATACCGTTTATAAAGTTCATTGCTGTTTTGCTGTAGGCAAGGTATATAGGATTTCTTGCAGCCTCTAGGTGTGTATATTTTTTGGAAATTCTTAATAGAAACTTATGGAACTGGTAGCAGTTTTTGGGAACTGGATCGATGGTTTTGATGCTGTCATTTATGTGTGATGAGATTTTTTCCTAGTTTGCCTTTCGAAAATTGAATCTAGGTAGACGGTTGCTCTCGCAGGGTCTAATGACTGGTCCAACCTCAATAGTAATAGGTCTATGTTATGATTTTGGTATGGTGTTGCCGACAGATTTCTAGACGTTTTAGATATGTCTGGAAGACACAAATACAAGGTCGGGTTGTAGACTCTTCTCCAGCGAGCGTTTGAAAATAATGCTTTGTCTTTTGTGTCACTGATGATAATAATGATAATAATAATAATAATAATAATAATAATAATAATAATAATAATAATAATAATAATAATAATAATATTAATAATAATAATAATAATAATAATAATAATAATAATAATAATAATAATAATAATAATAATAATAATAATAATAACAATAATAATAATAATAATAATAATATTAATAATAATAATAATAATAATAATAATAATAATAATAATAATAATAATATAATAATAATAATAATAATAATAATAATAATAATATCCATGTTTACAATCTGGTCCCCAACCGGAGAGGGGGGGGGGGACATATGTCGATATGTGAATATAAAGTTAATGTGATCAAAGTTACGACATTTAAATATTTTCTACTTAAGAAACTATATTCTTTCCCCTCAATAAAGGAAATAAACTGAACCCAAATCAATGTTTTGTCTATGATATCAATCGTCAGATTTTGACTCATATCCCGACAGAATACCGATTTTAAACGATCGGTCATAAAATTCATTCTTCTAAATATTCAGGCAACGTGAGATGGCCACAGGGGTTCTACAGTTTCCTGGAGACCAAGTCTGGCTGCCCCAGGGACACCTTTTACAGAGGAACCATTACAATCCACGGATTAAGTATGACTATCTAATATGTTTTATTTTATTTTACTTTTTTTAGAATTAATTAATTCATTATTTCTTAATTAAATTTGATTTTGTTTAGTTCCTTTTTATTTATTTATCTATTAATTCATTTGTTTGTTTGTTTATTTAATTATGTATCCATTTCTTTATTTATCTTTTAAACTTTGCATTGTCATGTGGATTTAATTGTTTCCATTACTTTCATGATTTGTAAATGTTAACAAGTAAAATGCATGTCATGTGAAACAATCTCAAATCATGATAATTTATCAGAGACTTATGCATGATTTTTATGGTTGTTGCTTTCATGATTTTTGTTGTCATTAATATTTCATTATACGATGAACTTTGTGCATTTATGATTTATTCGATTTTGAACAATAACTTCAGTATTCTATGAGAGTTTTATTCGACTTTACATTGTCGTATTGATATATTTTTACTTACATTCAAAGTTGTGTAAAATGTGACCCACTGTATTATGTCGGGATATACTCGGTAAGGGAAATTAAATTCATAGCCACAAATATCCAACTTGGGTTTAATTTCTGTACGTTATGGCGGAGTATAAAGACTATTCCTTGCATTTCAAAAACTTCTAAGCTCCATTTTCGCATCATTCTATCTCTAAATTCACTTTTTGGGGTCTGAATCATCCCGACATAATACCATTTTGAGACGGAGGGTCACAAATTGTCTATGAATGATATTATATAAGCTATATAAAATTATGTATTTATAAATTATTTTATAAGGAATCTAAATTATATTTCATTTCCTATATTCAGCCTTTAATAAGATAAGGTAAGAGGTCAGGTGTATTTGTATTTCCTAATTCTGATAATCTGAACTACCACAACTATACCGTTAAATAGGCCATCACAAATAGCGTCATCGGTATCATCATTAACACTATCTGGGCGAATGTCAAAGTTATTACAATATTTCCTCCTCATCCTCTTTCTCATTCTTCTGCCTTTCCTGCCTCTCTGCCTCCTCTACCTCCTCATCACCGATATTATCATTGTGGTCATCATACATACATACATACATACATACATACATACATACATACATACATACATACATACATACATACATACATACATACATGCATGCATGCATGCATGCATGCATACATACATACATACATACATACATACATACATACATACATACATACATACATAAATACATACATACATACATACATACATACATACATACATACATACATACATACATACATACATACATACATACATACATACATACATACATACATACATACATACATACATACATACATACATACATACATACATACATACATACATACATACATACATACACACATACATACATACATACATACATACACACCTCCCTCCCTCCCTCCATCCATCCATCCATCCATCCATCAGTCTATCCATCAATGCATTAAAAATATTGCTGGACAAACTTCATGTCCTTGTCAGCGAATATTTTCAGTGTCATGGACCATAATTTGCATTTTTATTCTCAGATGAAGCCTCAATATAATACAGGAATAATTCCGACAATATAGGATTAAGTCATGAAACGATCAAACATAACATAGTCTCCATTATTTCAATGATAACCCCGCTAGAAAATTTAAATTAGAATAAAAAAAAGAAAAAAAAAAGAGAGAGAGAGAGAGAGAGAGAGAGAGAGAGAGAGAGAGAGAGAGAGAGAATATCAGCTGCACTTTTCTTCCACCAACTCAAGCATCAGTAACATGTTGCACAGTCATCTGGAAGATGTACAAAAGACATCCATCTTTTACATTATTGCACAAGACCCGAAGGAATAGAGTTTAGTTAGTCACTGTTTTAGGAAAGAAATACACAAAATGCGTCTTTTGCACTGATATCTAGCTAGTTTTTGTTCTTGCTCTATTATTGTAACATCGTGACTATTTCAGGCGAAAGCAAAGTTATACCGGATGATATCAAAGGAACAATCAGTGGTAAGAAGGTGGACTTATCCTTTTGCTCACAGATGTCTACTGCAAGAAAAGGCAAATGGCCACCTGGATCCTACTGTTTTTTCAAGAGAAGATCGTGTCCTAAACAAAGAGGTTTGTTTTACTGCAAAATAAATAATGAGTTATTATTCAAAATGCACGTTATACATTTTGACAGCCTTCTTCATCTTATTCCGTTCTCGGTAGTTTGTCTCTCCACTCCTCTCTTTTTTTTTTTTTTTCTCTGATGGTGCTACAACCTTTAGGGTTTAAAAAAAAACAACAGCCGATATATAATAATCTATACTATTTTTTTTTAAATGAAATCTTTGCTTACATTGAAAGAGTCGTTTTTATCAATATATAGCTTGAACTGGAGTTTAAAGAGATAGACTATTAATACAAGTAAGAAATTTCTGATTGAGAGTATCTAGCCTATGTATTTTATACACAAGCGGTGTTGGTCTTTTATTTGTGCAATCAGAATGTTTGCACAAAGTGTTATATTATTTTTTTTCCATAAAAGTTATCAAAATTGTTTTTCTTAGGCAGCTCCTCACTTTTACAATCTTTTCTTAAAATTTAGTATTCCCATAAACAGAGATAGAGGCACCGTATTAGTCTTTTCAGAGCTATCAGGCTTTTAGTGCTTGACCCCATGGAGTTTGAATTTATCTTGCTTTTCGTGGGTAAAGGACCGGAAAAATGTCCCTTGTATCCTCATTATAGGGAATGATATTAGCGGAAGAGTAGCGTCACTTGATTGGACGTCACGAATAGTCTGTGACGTCACCGGCGGAAAAGTTATTAGAGAGAGAACGTCATGTCGGTTGTGCGCATGCGTCTCTCATTCCCTATAGGAGGCCGGTCTCTTGGAATATACTTTTCTGTCATGTAAAATTAAAACCCAGTGACTAAACCATTGCTTAGTAGACCTGTGCATGTAATATATATTTCAACTATCTATATCCAATTATTTTTCTGGATTTCGACGACACTTTGTGGTTGTGCTGATACCTGCCATGTTTTCTTCCAATATATTTGATAAATTAAATAATATTCATCTAACATTTTAATTAAATTTCACGTCATCATCAAGGCAACCGAATTATCTCTAATAACGAAAATAAATAATATTCTAACTTTGCTTATCGCTCGACAACTTGTCTTTATTTTTTGAATTCATCATAAATTGCTCAAATTCCATTCACATGACATTTTAAAGGTTTTAATTATTACGCAGTTTAAATTAAACCCATTTTCACAAACAAAGCAAAAATGATAATAATATATTTAAAGACTGAAGAAATTTATGTGCGAAACTTGAATAACAAAAATAACATACAGAAATTTTGTGTGTACCAATTCTTTAAAAGTTCTCAATATTGCTCTAAAACTTGATACCGGCCGGTAGGTATTTCCATAGATGGTTCGTGTTTAGGGAAATTATTCAACAAAACCGGCCAACAATAGATTGTAGAATAATACTATACAGAGGAAGAATAAATATTGCTTCGATCAATAATTATTAGACAGCTCAAAGATTGCTATAGAAATGTAGGTTTATGTTTTGATCATGTCGATAAATTTGTTGCCCTTTTAATTTTTTATCAAGTTGTAGCTATTGATAGATTAAATAAAATCCCAAAATAAAAGTCATAGAAGTAATGCTCATAGAAGTAAATTATATTTTTAAAATCATTAGAACAAATTATGCACTGGTTTACTAATTTCTCAGAAAAATGAAATTAAACTGTTTATTATTTTAAAAAAAAACTTAGTACCGATACTTCAAGATAATTATATGTTGATGGATAAGCAACATTTAATTCAATTATGGATGCCTTTTGACTACGACTTTATCTCTGAGCATGCTGTAATGCATTATGATAAGATGCACGTTAATAGCCGGAGAAAAACCTTGACATTTATAAGAAATACATTTTAATCTGAGTATATTCCTTTTATTTCATAGGAGTTAGCGAAGGCAAAATCAAGTTTTATACGGACTACACGAAAAGAAATTCCTACTGGGGATACCTCCCATATGGGCGTAAGCAGTCTGTGGATCTAACCTTAGAGTATTGCTGCATGCAAACTGGGTTCACTTATATGCCTATTAATCTACCCAATCAATACCCTTTCGTCCTATTGGCCAAAAGATTGGAGAAATGCCAGGAGGTTGTTGGTAAGTATAGTTTATGACTGTGGTGATAAAAGTTAGGATGATGATGATGATGATGATGATGATGATGATGATGATGATGATGATGATGATTATGATGATGATGATGATGATGATGGTGGTGGTGGTGTTGGTGGTTGTGGTAGTAGTGGTGGTGGTGATGAAGATGACGATGGTGATGATGATGATGATGATGATGATGATGATGATGATGATGATGATGATGATGCAGAAGAAGAAGAAGAAGAAGAAGAAGAAGAAGAAGAAGAAGAAGAAGAAGAAGAAGAGAGAAAAAAAAAAAATGTACATTGGGATGATAATGATGTTGTCCAGTAAAATTTACTTCCAATTATAACAACTAATTGAAAAGACCCCGACTCACCAAAATTTCCTTACACGAAGACAAGTTCTGGGTCATTTAAATTAAGTAGTTTTCAAGCCATGAGGCCCATGGAGAGTTTTAACCTGTGTCATGCGCGTGAAAAGGACAATAGCAATTGCTTGCTTTCCTTGGATAGGACACTAATCTATCACAAAGTGCTTTCCACCAGCTCCAACAAACCCAGATACCTAATCACTTATGGGTGGAAAGGGGGGGGGGTCGAAAATAATCTCCGCTTTACACGGGATATATGTCGTTTAAGGATAATAAGTAGGCTATCCAATGATTTTTCACATATTATTTTCATTTTCTCTCACTTTAACAAAAATGTCCCAGCGAAGTTTCCATTCATAAAACAATACCATTATTCCATTTTCCATATTAACGTTAATAATGAATTATCTTATCTAAAAAAATGTCTAATACAGAAAAAGGTGACCTTCCTTACTAAAGCAATAATATTATATTGTGATTAACTATGCCCCGGAAATTGAAATTACAGTCAGATGTATAAATTTTGGGTTAGATTAAATTCATTTTTGTTATGTTAGAGAAATAAACAAAACAAAAGTATTTACACTAAAGCATTCTGATGTGGTAAAAGCCTACAACTGTGTAAATATATATTTATAGCGACAAAAAAAGCAATATTTTAGTCTGAACTCAATTCAATTCAAGATTATGTGGACGTTTCGGGATTGCCCTTTGTCAACAAAACACAGTGAATGGAGGGCAAAAGACGATTAACCCAAAACGTCAATTTTGTCTTTAGTGTTTTTTTCATCGGGTTTTGTTGACAAAAGGAAATCCCGAACGTCCACATCATCTTCTTAGTAAATTAAATATAAGATTCTATTCCATGTTATCATTGTTATTAAGGATAAAGTGTATAAAAGTGTTCGAGACAATTTGGTCTTTTCACTTATCATTGTTATTTAGGATAAAGTGTATAAAAGTGTTCGAGACAATTTTATCTTTTAACTTATCATTGTTATTAAGGATAAAGTGTATAAAAGTGTTCGAGACAATTTTGTCTTTTAACTTATCATTGTTTTATAGGATAAAGTGTATAAAAGTGTTCGAGACAAAGTTGTCTTTAAACAACTTCCTTAGATTTCTTTTTTTTTCAGGACAAATGGATTAAAACTCAAACGTGTTCATATTTTGGCCATGTTTTCATGGTGGGGAGGAGGGGGGTGTGTTTGTTTTTTAACCTATTCACATATGTGTCCTACCACCTCAAAACGGTTTCACGTAGGGGCGATTAAGATTCTAAAAATTGCATATATAATCATGGGTATGAAACTTATGTTAAATGTAATTGCTTTATTGAGGAAAATAGATATCATCTTTTTATGACAAAAACTAAATCATCATAATACTTGAACAAAAAATTGAGCGAAATAATATAGCGCAATATCCACTAAACAAACTCAAAGCGCTTTTCAAGTGGTCCCTGACAATCAGCAACACATATCATCAGTGGCGTGGCATGCTTACAGTATAAGGTGGAGCCATAATCAGAAGAAAATGACTTAAAACATGCTATATTTGTAAATATAAAATAAAGAAAAATAATATAGAATAGACTTACTCAAATAAGTAAGAGGCGGTGCCAGGCACCAAAACAACCAATATAGGGAATGAGATTAGAGGAAGAGTAGCGTCCCTTGATTGGACGTCATCGGCGGAAAAGTTACTAGAGAGAGAACGTCATGCTGGTTGTGCGCATGCGTTTCTCGTCCTCGCTTCCGATGAAAGGGGCTTGAGACACTTTACCGAAAGCGAGGACGAGAGAGACGCATGCGCAAAACCAAATTTACGTTCTCTCTGTAAGGTGACGCCCAATCAAGGGACGCTACTCTTCCGCTAATCTCATTCCCTATAGCCACACCTCAGCGTATCATATAGAACGAGACATGACGTTAGGCGATATTCCCTTTTTCCCTGTCATAGACAACGCTGAAACGGCCATGTACTCATTATACACCGAAATACAGCGAGAGAATGTGAATAAAGAGCCTTTTCCAAGGACTTGACTATGCGTCGAGTGAGGCTTGAAACCAGGACCTTCCGATCCGGATGCAAATATCATACCCTAGACCACATAGCCGCATCGTGTGATACACAACGACATAATACCTGTTTTAGGTGGTGGGTCGCGTAATGTCAATTGATGCCAAAATAGATTTGTTTCTATCGTTACCTCCATCGGGGATTTTGTTTTAGGGGTCTGTTACAAGAGAAGACTGAAAAAAAGTTTCTAGGCGTCCGCCGCAATGCATGCAGATGATTTACTTTATGCTACACAAGAGTGGCTTGTTTCAGATAAACCTTGTACCTCCTGGTTACGAAGCAAAGATCATACTTTTATGCTGATAGGTAAAATATAATAAAATGTTGTTTGACATTTTTAAGTTGGATTTTGATAATATTCACATTTTCATTCTAATTATTCCTATATTCTTCAGGAATGTCACATAAGAGGGAACAGATTGGTCTTAACGTAGGTGACATAGAGGGCGACGATCTTTCCTTTAAGTGGGAAGGGCAAAATGCTTTGATAGACCTCTGCGTCTACTATCCTGCAGACAGACGTAAGTTATTTCATATTAACTCCCTGTGACTCCCTGAAATTGGAGATGCTGTAGATTCGAATAAAAAATTGATGTGCGGCTTTAAAAAAAAACAGGAAAAAAAAGAAAGAAGTAAGGCATATTATTGGGCTCGGACCGTCTCTGGCCAAGGTTACATTAGCTTTTGAAGTTTTACAGAGTCAGGAAGTAAATGTCCTTATTGATATGTAGTTCGTTCTGTATCGAAGCTGCCTAACAATGTGACATCATTTTTTTTCTAATAACTAGTGAAGAACTCGCAATATCCACGGAAAATAAAGGCTATTAAGAACAGACACTTATCTGTTTTAATTTTTATACCATTGCTTTGAGGAAATGACATAGATCGACAGTGGCGGTTCTAGCCTATTTACAGTGGTTGGGCAAAGAGGATTCGGTCATATATATATATATATATATATATATATATATATATATATATATATATATGATATATATTTTTTATTTTTTTATTTTTTTTGTTTTTTTTTTAATAAAATATTTTTTTTTGATTTTTTTTTTCGCCTTTAAACAAAAAATATTTCAACCACCAATAATCACATTCACAATGAAATGACAATACCAGTAGATTTTAATTCTTCCAAACGTAATCAAAAATGAATCACGAAAGAGAATACAACTAAAAAATAAAGCGACGAGACATAATGCGACAACACCTTGACAATACAAGTCCATTTCCTTCACTCGAAAAATTAAAGAGATGCTTTAATCCCTCAACGGCGATATTAATATTGCTTTTACATATTTCTGGTTTTCAGTAGTACGTAGTAACCTTAAAGTTTTCATGGAGAAGCAACAACAGCGATATGACTCGAGTTTCATTCAGAGCTCAAATTGCATAATTTTTACTGCTGTCTTGGTGGTCAGAATGATTGTGCCGGTGGTGGTAGTGGTTGGAATAGTGGTAGCGGTGGTGGTGGTGGTGGAGGAGGAGGAGGAAGACGAGGCGGTGAGGGGTAATTATGGTAGTGGTTTTGGTGGTGCTGTTGGTTAGAATGATAGTTGTGGAGACGATGACGGAAATTGTATGGTGATGTTGATATTGTTTTTATTTCTATTGTTGTACTTGTTGTTAATATTGTTGTTGTTGTTGTTAATGATGATGATGATGATGATGATGATGATGATGATGATGATGATGATGATGATGATGATGATTATGATGACAACGACGATGTCGTCGACAATGATGGTTACCATACGATATTACAAAATTTATTCAATCTTAGGCTTTCGCCAATTAATCATACAATTTGATGACCACATACATGAAGGTGGAAAATAATGGCAAATGGGACCAAACAATAAACTGATACCATTAATAACCACCAAAAAAAAATACAACAATAGTAATACCACCAATACGTACAATAATAATAACAATGATAATAATAATAATAATAATAATAATAATAATAATAATAAAATAATAATAATAATAATAATAATAATAATAATAATAACAATAATAATAATAATAATAATAATAATAATAATAATAATATTAATAATAATAATAATAATAATAATAATAATAATAATAATAATAATAATAATAATAATAATAATAATAATATATTACCATCATCATTACTACTACCACCACCGCTACCACTATACCACCATCACCATCATTATTACGTTTCCAATTATTTTTTCTCGTTTTTTAAAATTTGATATCTATCAAAACAGACGAAAATTCCGGTGATTTTTTTAAAGGGTAGTTAAAATATCTACGATTTTATTAGCCCTGAAAACTACGATTTTTATTTTCCTATCTAAAGTAGGCAGGTCTGCTATGACAAGTATCAGTATCAGTTCCATAGTCAAAATAAGACAAACAAAAACAACGTTTATTTAATATTAGGCTTTCGCCAATACTTCATACAATATAATTAAGACAAAATAATGTTACCAATCTCTCCTCATGTATTCGTTTGACTATCGTCACAATAATTACCGTGTTATCTTTGCTCCTTACCCAACCAATCCCTTGCTTCCCGCCTCTTCATCGCGAACCATCTTATGTATGTATTAGCTTCAGGACGGGCAAGTACGGAATCTGCCCACCCTTCCGTATTTCCTCTACAACTTAGAATTCAACTATCTCCTTACTCAGAAGAGTATTTCTCGTATAGTAATTCAATTGTTGAGAAAACCAAAATGGTGGTTGTATTTTATATATTTATTTAGTCGTGACTTTTGAATAAAAGTGTTTTGTTTTATTAGAGGGAATACAATAGAAAATTACATTGTTTTGCAAAAATATTTAGTCTGGCAATAAAAATACAGCGGTAATTACTTTAAGAATAATAAAAAAAAAAGAATTAACAAATTAATTTGTTAAAAAACAAAACAAAAAACAACAACAAAAAACAACAACAACAACAACAAACAAATAAGAAAACAATTTAAATAAATGAGTTTTGAGAAACACTAAAGAAAACGAGGGGAAAAAAAGAAATAATTTAAATGGATAAACAAATATATTAAAACAACACAAACTAATACTAAATTGATATAATATTAGTAAATTAATAAATTTAATTCAATACTGGAACCTTCCCAGCACAAGTAAGGCAATAAATAAGAAAAAGTTCGTTTGCCAAAATCTCTATTTAGTGTACACTGGTTAATAAGGTGGGCTCATTTGAATTAGCCCGACCTAGTACTAGAGAGGCCAGACAGCAAAATCACCGTCAGGCGACGTGACGATGAGATGACGATGTGGGCGGAGTGGAGTGGAGTGGTTGGGGGGGGGGGGGGGTGATAAAAAGAACAGGAGCGTATCCTGGTTTATGTATTACGGGATGCATGGTGATTCGCAATCTATCAAAAATACACACAAATTGATTTCAGTACAAAGTATCAATTTTAAGTAGTAACTTTTGAAATTATCTAATTTAGATTTGATTATTTCGGACCTGGTAATACAGCATATAACTTGAAAAAACAGGCTGGTATTTGCCCACCCTGCCCATTATTACCAGCCGTCCCTGTAGATCGAGCCAATTTTTTGGAGTAAACAAGTAATAGAATTACCTCAAGCTACTCGAACCCGTATATCAATCTGTATAAAACAGTTTAGAATGTTTAGATTTACCGGTAATTCTGTGCTCGATGATAAATATTCAAAATTGACTTTAAGGAACATTGTTGATCCCCAACCCTATTTTCAGAAGAATATATTAGATAGATTATAATTGATAGTATCAAGAAAGATTTAAAATCACATCATTTTTTTGTTGTGGACGAGATTATTATTACTGGATAGTATCAAGATAGATTTAAAATTACGTCATCATTTTTTTGTTGCGGATGTGCTAGAATTGTGTAGCATCAAGTATACTCGCAATGAAACGTCAAATCAAGGACTGAGTATTACAACCTAACAGATTTTCTTATTATTAATTTGAGTCAACGGGTGATAGAATTAGCCTGAAATCGAAAAGGTTTGCAAGTTACTGGTATATCTGTAAAAGATAGTTATATATTTTTTTATAATTTGCCAATAATTCTGTACTCGATGATAACAAATTTAGATTGGTTGTTCGGAGAAATGTTAATCAAAAGAATAGATTCATCATTTTCGAGCAAAAGTTTAACAGAGAAGAAGATGATGTTCGCGTCATATTTTTAGCATGAAACCGTTATATGCCATTTTAAAATTTATCTGATCTAAACCTAAATGGTACTTTCAAATCTATTCAGATAGATCCTTATGTCCTGCCATCATTGTACAGAAATATGAAATGACCTGAATTTTGTTTTCCAACTTTAACAGTCGACAGTGTGTAGATTACTTTACAGACTGAACAAATGAATAAATTAGATATGCGGCCTACTGCCTCAAAATATGAGAGTTGAGTTTTGTATAATATTTTTTATCAATGAACAAAAATCAAAATAACAGCTCCAAAAAAGAACAAGATACCAAGGACGGAATCTTTTGGCTCAAGACCCTCTTCAGCCGATAACAAAAGCAAGAAAAACATTATTACATCACTTAAAATCAGGCAGTCGACAGAGAAGAATTTTGCACGTGTTGTGTTGTCCACAAGTAATATTATGATTTCTTAGAACTATCAACGTGACAAAGTAGGGAGTAGGTACTGGTGTAAGACAATGACTTGGAAAAAGTGTGCATGAAACAGACAAAGAGAGAAAGAAAGTACAAGAGAAAAAAATCACCGCCAAAAATATGGCCCTATCTCTTACACACTTGTTTCAAATTTTATAAATGAGAATGATCATAGTTTCAATAATGGTTAAAACCTGAAATTTCGAATTTCTAACTGTTTCAATTTCAACGTTAAATTCGCCTATATATTTTTTTATTAAGTATAATATAATAACTGAATAAAATAAATAAGTTCCCTTCATTCATCCCTAAGGGCAAATTTTTCTTTTGGATCTATTCCAAGAGAACCCTGAAGTATTTCAGGCGTTGCAGCATCGCAAAGTAAGCTATGGCCAGGTGACTTGTTCAAGACCACACAGCGAGGCGGGTAGTCGAACTCGGTACCTTTCGGGTACGAGGCAAAGACCATACCGCTGAGCCACGAATAATATAATAAATAATTTCTGACAGCGCAAAAAAATCTAATCATTTTAAATCCCCTTTTTGGTATCTGGTTCGCCCCCCCCCCCCCCCCCGCTCCCGTAGATAATATCCGTTGGAGACAGAAGGGTCATATTTATACATCAAACTTTCAGCATTTATTAACCCATGTATGACACAGTTGCCGAAATATATGACGCAAACATGACATGTAGTTAGGCTAAGAATCTATAGAAATAATTTAGTTTTCACATGGGTTATTTTGAATTCCATAAAATGGCATATGATTAAGAAAGGAGGACGCTGGCACCAAAATACATAGAAATCTGAAAAGTTTTGTATGAAACAATGGCAGACAAAGCAGAAAGGGGGGGGGGGGGGCAAAAAAAATAGTCCCAAACATTCAGATTGCTTCTACTTTTTGTTCTTGTATTGGTATTTTTCTTTCCACTTTGTCTAGCACTGTTTCATTCTTTAATTTTTACTTATTTATATCTTACCCCAGTGACTGCTTACTTATTTGTTACTGACACCAATAGAGTGTTAGAAGTAGAATTTCAAAATGGTGGAAATGTGTGGACAATTTGGTAAAGAAGTCAAGTCACAGTCTTCTTGTTGCTGTTGCAAAAAGTAAAGTGCACATGAGTTGTTTTTCAGTGGTTTGCTTGTCGATATATAATCACACTTTATTATTTATTATATATTTACAAAATCAAAGTTTTCATTCATGATCTATTTTTGATTTATTATATTCTCCTAACCTAGGTTGTGGTGATATCGTGGAGTTGGGCCCAAGTAGAAAAACTTACACCTTTGAAACAAATAAAAATAATCCTTCCGACAAAGAGTGTGATTGGTTGTTTAAGGTAAACCTCCTATTAATTATTTTTATTCATTGGAGGAATGTGATGGATATATATATATATATATATATATATATATATATATATATATATATATATATATATATATATATATATATATATATATATATATATATATATATAGATAGATAGATTGAGGCATAACTTTTCTTCTCAGACAATGCCAATATATTATGTCAATATACATATTGAGTTAATAATCCCATACATTGTCAAAAGAGGTTTTTGACATTTCTTTTATTTGTATCGATTACAAATTAAATTGTCAAAAGTTTTTAATCAAAGACTGAAGAAGTAGAGAGAGGAAGCGTGAGAAGAGAAGGAGAGAGAAAGAGAGAGAGAGAGAGAGAGAGAGAGAGAGAGAGAGAGAGAGAGAGAGAGAGAGAGAGAGAGAGATTTTAATTTGTCTCATCCACAACTCTTTTCGTATTTTTTTCTATATTATTTTCATTAGTTTCCCCCTCACTTTGAAATGTCGTTTTTATGAGGCAACACCTCTTACCGATTTTAACTTTATATCCTGGATACACAGAGTACTCCCGGAGCAAAAGGAACTTTGGTGTTTACATTTGACCAAGATGATATGGTTTGCGATGATTATGTGGAAATTCAGAACACTATGGTGGCACAGAAAGGCGTCAAGTAAGTTTTTGCATTTTTTTTTTGGGGGGGGGGGGGGGGGGGGGGGCTACTAATGTAAAGTTTCTGTTTTGTTATAATTGAACCTGAACAATCCGTATTATTGTGCATTGTTGATATCTGACTTGCTCGAGGACATTGTTTGAAATTCATAAATTTTTACACTGACAATTCGTTGTATTTAACCGGCTTGAATCTTTAATCAACCCAACAGCCATCAAATTGAGTGTCTCTATTCCGATGCTTAATAGGATTTACGTCCGCCCAGCAACGAGCAGCCTGGTTATAAACAAAGAAAATCTGTACTTTATATTCTTTATGCTGGCTAGAACGTTTTCACATGTCATGTGATGAGAATGTATAAATGTGCAAACATGATCAGATTTATAATGTTTTTATCCTCTGGTTACACTTTATGCTCATCGGAGAAGTATTTCATCAGGGCGTCCGCCATTATTCAGATAGTTTAGAACCAGTTACTAAGTTACTATGCATCATTACGAGGGAAGTGACGTCATATATATATATATATATATATATATATATATATATATCTATATATATATATATATATATATATATATATCGTCTTGTCAATTAAAAAAATAATCACTTGAGTCTGGGGATGTTTCCTATCATCTCCAAAAGACGTCTTCAAGAAAGTTCACTTTTATGTCTGCAAACTCTACCCTCTCTACTCTAACTGCCATGTGTCGTGTCCTTAAAGCATCACAAATGATAAATGTGACAATAGTTCTACCACTCCCAGCTTCTCATTTTTTGAGAAATACCTACATGCAAATATTTGCAAGTTTGATTGCCGGAAACAACGAATAGGACTGATTTAGCATTATTGTATTGGACGTATTTTGCGTTTGTTTGAGAGTAATACTCTTCGACAGTCATGACGTCACTTCCCTCTTAATGACGCATAGTAACTTAGCAAATGGCTCTAAACTATCGGAACAATGGCGGATGCCCTTATGAAATATTTCTCCGACGAGCATAAAAGTGTATACAGAGGAGAAAAACATTCTAAATATGATCATGTTTTGACATTTATACATTCTGATCACAAGACATATGAAAAGGTTCTAGCCAGCATGAAGAATAAAAAGTAACGATTTTCTTTGTTTAGAACCACGATGGCCGCCGTTGCCGGGGGACGTGTCATCAGACTATTGAATCCAATTTCCATGGGAACAATGATCCCACAACAATGTTGCTTATAAGATCTTTAAAAAATGCAAATGATGATTAGTACCCATAAATAACGATAAGTATTGAAATTTGATTCATGTTATGTTATGGTCTCATGTAGGTTATGTGGCCATATCAAAGACAAGTCAATGCAGAGTCTCTTTGACAAGATACGAGTTCGATTCAAGACGTATAAAAACTCCAAGTCTTATTTCAAAGCAACGGTGAAATGGGTGCCTGGTTCGTATCACATTCTCTGCATAATTCAATTGCATAGACGCCTTTTTCTTCCATGATATTCTTTAACTTCATAATTGAAGATTCTAATCTCTCAACACTTTTACTTGAAACGATGATATAATGTTGAATCTGCTTTTGTAATGTAAACACCTCATTGAATATATTTAAATTATTTAGGATGGCCGAATTTTGTTGTTAAACAATATTTAAGATTTAAAATTTTTAGATAAAAAGCATAGTAATCTATCTCTCGTTTTATCTTTACAGCTATTATAATTGATTTTTTTAAAAAAATACAATTCTTTAATTTAATTTCTATACATAAAACTAAACCATTGAAAAGTATTGTTATCGTGTGGCTATGTGGTCTTGTGGTGTAACGCTCGCTTTCGTATCTGAAGGTCCTGGGTTCGAGCCTTACTTGGCTCATAGTTGAGTTCTTGGAAAAGGCTCCTTATTTATATGCTTTCAACGTACTGAGGTGTTACATGAGTACCTGGTTGTTAACAGCGTTGTCTGTGTCCAAATAAAAAAGTCAAATCGCCTAATAGGCGCCATGTCCCGTCCTACGTGTTAAGTGTTGCTGTTGGACAGGGACTCCTTGAAAAGCAATTTTTTCCCAAGTTAAGTGGAAATTGCGCCATGTAAAACTCAATTTTTAAAAATATTCAGTCTTAAACACCAAACATTTTAAATACATTTTGTCATGAATTGATAATTTTTCTATGGGGATTAAAAGGGAATGTTGTGATGAAATATAAAAGCATATTTTTTCGAATAACATTACAATCAGTAATTGGTAACCAATTGTGATTAAAATGTTTATTTGCCTAAAGTTTGAATCCTCATAGTGTCACCTTGCTTCATTCTTTAGACCCTAAGAACATTCATTCTACATAGTTGTTTCATATCATACGAAATTTAAAACTGTTATATTGCTTTATTTCTCTATTTTTTGCTTTGAAATCAAAAAGCATTTTATTCTAAGCAGACTATGCTAATTTGTGTGATAGATATTATTGCACTAATGGCCTATTTCAGTAAAACGCTTTTGGTTTTACATTTGAATCTCGTAAGGTTTAACTTTGCTTTTGTTTTGATATTTGACCACTGTTAATAATTGTGTAGTTTTATTTGCCCTTTTGTCAATTTCTACAAAATTCTACAAACAGATTCAGAGCTTTGTTATGCTAAAGAAAATAATGGCGCAACATACATGGGCCCTGTAAGTTATACTCGCAAGTTTGAACGTTGTCTACCTTGGTCTCAAGTCAAGGACTGTCTATATCTCCCAAATAAATTAAGGTGAGTTAAAGCAAAACCAGGTATAATTTAATTGATCATTTAACAAATATCTTATAGCTGTACACATTGATGAGCATACTTAAAATTTACAATCGAAGGGGAAAAACGCAGGCACTGATTTAACTTTAAACATAGAAGAGTATAGCTTTGCTTCAGATTTAGTAATAGGAGTAATGGATTCATCTTTTATATTTCATTGCCTTCTTTAGTTAAATATTTGAAATTGGGAACCAAATTATTTACATAAAAATGATGACGATTTTTTGTATGTTTTTATGAAGATTTTTAAAACATGACGCTAAGCATATTAATCTGTTCTTTCCCTCCGATTTTCCAATACCATAATATTGTGGTAATATTGTGATACTGATATAATTTTCCAGAAAAGATTTGCGAATTAAAATACATTTATAAATTCAGGACAAAGGAACATAACTTTATCTAAGTAAAAAGCATAATGATCCTGGACTGAAAAATGCAATTTAAAAGCCTTTTATTTCCTAAAATGTTCTCTCTGATTTGATTTAACATGGCTTGTATCGTCCTCCATTTGTTTGTTTTTATTCGAGACTGAAGACTTATACTGAGTTAACCCTGATATTTTCTAAATTTTGATCATATTCTAGCTATTTGCGTGATGGCTTGGAAGGCAACCAGTGCCGTAACCCAGACAACAGCTTCTATCCGTGGTGTATAACAAAACTAGATGGATGTGAAAGAGATTTCTGTGATGTTTGTCAATTAGGTAGGGCTGTTAAATTGTTATTGACACTTTAAATGCTCACTATAATTTATTTTTTTCGTTATTTGTTTAGATTTCCCGTCAATTTTCCAAATGAGCCACACAAACCATCTATTATTATTGCCTATCTTGTGACCAATGTTCATGAAATAAGCCAAACATGATTTTTACAAGGACAAAAATGCATATAAATATAAAACAGCAGTGATTAGATTGGGGGTCAGCAACCATTAGATAATATTACTGCATTTCCAAAACTCTCTTCCATTTATGTTAAAATCACAATAATCTTTGTTTATATAATTGTTAAACTTACGTCTTGATAAATACTTGTCAAACTAAATAAATGTAGATAGATAAAATAAAGTTTAATGAAAATTTGTAATTTGATACGGTAGATAAGTAGTACAAAGTTTGCAGTGGCGGTTCTAGCCTATTTACAGTGGTTGGGCAAAGAGGATTCGGTCATATATATATATATATATATATATATATATATATATATATATAATATATGATATATATTTTTTATTTTTTATTTTTTTTGTTTTTTTTTTAATAAAATATTTTTTTTGATTTTTTTTTTCGCCTTTAAACAAAAAATATTTCAACCACCAATAATCACATTCACAATGAAATGACAATACCAGTAGATTTTAATTCTTCCAAACGTAATCAAAAATGAATCACGAAAGAGAATACAACTAAAAAATAAAGCGACGAGACATAATGCGACAACACCTTGACAATACAAGTCCATTTCCTTCACTCGAAAAATTAAAGAGATGCTTTAATCCCTCAACGGCGATATTAATATTGCTTTTACATATTTCTGGTTTTCAGTAGTACGTAGTAACCTTAAAGTTTTCATGGAGAAGCAACAACAGCGATATGACTCGAGTTTCATTCAGAGCTCAAATTGCATAATTTTTACTGCTGTCTTGGTGGTCAGAATGATTGTGCCGGTGGTGGTAGTGGTTGGAATAGTGGTAGCGGTGGTGGTGGTGGTGGAGGAGGAGGAGGAAGACGAGGCGGTGAGGGGTAATTATGGTAGTGGTTTTGGTGGTGCTGTTGGTTAGAATGATAGTTGTGGAGACGATGACGGAAATTGTATGGTGATGTTGATATTGTTTTTATTTCTATTGTTGTACTTGTTGTTAATATTGTTGTTGTTGTTGTTAATGATGATGATGATGATGATGATGATGATGATGATGATGATGATGATGATGATGATGATGATGATTATGATGACAACGACGATGTCGTCGACAATGATGGTTACCATACGATATTACAAAATTTATTCAATCTTAGGCTTTCGCCAATTAATCATACAATTTGATGACCACATACATGAAGGTGGAAAATAATGGCAAATGGGACCAAACAATAAACTGATACCATTAATAACCACCAAAAAAAAATACAACAATAGTAATACCACCAATACGTACAATAATAATAACAATGATAATAATAATAATAATAATAATAATAATAATAATAATAATAAAATAATAATAATAATAATAATAATAATAATAATAATAAACAATAATAATAATAATAATAATAATAATAATAATATTAATATAATAATAATAATAATAATAATAATAATAATAATAATAATATAATAATAATAATAATAATAATATTACCATCATCATTACTACTACCACCACCGCTACCACTATACCACCATCACCATCATTATTACGTTTCCAATTATTTTTTCTCGTTTTTTAAAATTTGATATCTATCAAAACAGACGAAAATTCCGGTGATTTTTTTAAAGGGTAGTTAAAATATCTACGATTTTATTAGCCCTGAAAACTACGATTTTTATTTTCCTATCTAAAGTAGGCAGGTCTGCTATGACAAGTATCAGTATCAGTTCCATAGTCAAAATAAGACAAACAAAAACAACGTTTATTTAATATTAGGCTTTCGCCAATACTTCATACAATATAATTAAGACAAAATAATGTTACCAATCTCTCCTCATGTATTCGTTTGACTATCGTCACAATAATTACCGTGTTATCTTTGCTCCTTACCCAACCAATCCCTTGCTTCCCGCCTCTTCATCGCGAACCATCTTATGTATGTATTAGCTTCAGGACGGGCAAGTACGGAATCTGCCCACCCTTCCGTATTTCCTCTACAACTTAGAATTCAACTATCTCCTTACTCAGAAGAGTATTTCTCGTATAGTAATTCAATTGTTGAGAAAACCAAAATGGTGGTTGTATTTTATATATTTATTTAGTCGTGACTTTTGAATAAAAGTGTTTTGTTTTATTAGAGGGAATACAATAGAAAATTACATTGTTTTGCAAAAATATTTAGTCTGGCAATAAAAATACAGCGGTAATTACTTTAAGAATAATAAAAAAAAAAAGAATTAACAAATTAATTTGTTAAAAAACAAAACAAAAAACAACAACAAAAAACAACAACAACAACAACAAACAAATAAGAAAACAATTTAAATAAATGAGTTTTGAGAAACACTAAAGAAAACGAGGGGGAAAAAAAGAAATAATTTAAATGGATAAACAAATATATTAAAACAACACAAACTAATACTAAATTGATATAATATTAGTAAATTAATAAATTTAATTCAATACTGGAACCTTCCCAGCACAAGTAAGGCAATAAATAAGAAAAAGTTCGTTTGCCAAAATCTCTATTTAGTGTACACTGGTTAATAAGGTGGGCTCATTTGAATTAGCCCGACCTAGTACTAGAGAGGCCAGACAGCAAAATCACCGTCAGGCGACGTGACGATGAGATGACGATGTGGGCGGAGTGGAGTGGAGTGGTTGGGGGGGGGGGGGGGTGATAAAAAGAACAGGAGCGTATCCTGGTTTATGTATTACGGGATGCATGGTGATTCGCAATCTATCAAAAATACACACAAATTGATTTCAGTACAAAGTATCAATTTTAAGTAGTAACTTTTGAAATTATCTAATTTAGATTTGATTATTTCGGACCTGGTAATACAGCATATAACTTGAAAAAACAGGCTGGTATTTGCCCACCCTGCCCATTATTACCAGCCGTCCTGAAAGTTTGTACCATTATAAGACTTTTCCTGAGTTTATTATTCATTACTGTCTATGTAAAAGGAAACACATTAATAAAATGAATATCTCTATAATTCACAAAACCAAAAAGCTCTGGCAAGCGATCATAAATTTATTCGAGGCTACACCTTTTCAGCTATACTCCAGATGAAGCCTATGCTTATCCATTGCACGACTCCCCCCTCCTCCCCCCCCCCCCCCCCCCCCCCCCCCCCCCCCCCCCACCCACACCTTGCGTAATAAGGATGTTAGATCAATTTCCCCTTAGTAGTGTAAAGGAAAAATAAATTGTATCATTTTATTTTCTTGATTAGAAAAACCATTTGACAAAGCGGATGACTGTGCAAAGAGGAAATCAAAGGGTGAATGCCATCCAGACAGCATAGATTGTGCGGAGACCTGTGGTATTGTCAAACAAGGACCCAACTCAAATTGTAAAATAATACTTTATACTGATTATTTTATTTTAAATGTCACGAACTTACACACGCACACAGATACTAATACCCACACACACACACATACACACACACACACACACACACACACACACGCCCTTCTGCTCTCTTTGTCAGCCATAATATGGCCATAAGTAAAAAATGCCATTATTATTGAAATGAATTGCAATGGGAGATTGTAATACTGATAACACAACAAAGTCAAAGTTGAAAAGCATTTAATTGAAAGACAATTACATGCTTTATTTGTTGCTTTTCGATTGGGGGGGGGGGGTGTTGCTTTTCGATTGGGGGGTGGAGTGTGGTTAAAAAAACTTATCATAAAGTTGTCATTTTCCCAAGCAAATGTCATAAATTTTGATTGATGGAAGACGATTTTCTATTTTCAAGTCACACCTTACCACGTTAATCAAAATAATAATATCCGTGGGACATCTTAGACTTCGATGAATGTCAAGTGACATCACAGTTACTGCTCTCTTGGTGAAAATAGCTAGGTTCACTCTCTACGGATATTCGTTCCCCAGATTTGCATCAGTCGTCTCCGGTTCATTCCCCATAAGAATCTTCCTCACAGTACCAGGTTCTCTCCCCACTAGTAGTAGTAGTAGTAGTAGTAGTAGTAGTAGTAGTAGTAGTAGTAGTAGTAGTAGTAGTAGTAGTAGTAGTAGTAGTAGTAGTAGTAGTAGTAGTAGTAGTAGTAGTAGTAGTGTAGTAGTAGTAGTAGTAGTAGTAGTAGTAGTTAGTAGTAGTAGTAGTAGTAGTAGTAGTAGTAGTAGTAGTGTAGTAGTAGTAGTAGTAGTAGTAGTAGTAGTAGTAGTAGTAGTAGTAGTAGTAGTAGTAGTAGTAGTAGTAGTAGTAGTAGTAGTAGTAGTAGTATAGTAGTAGTAGTAGTAGTAGTAGTAGTAGTAGTAGTAGTAGTAGTAGTAGTAGTAGTAGTAGTAGTAGTAGTAGTAGTAGTAGTAGTAGTAGTAGTAGTAGTAGTAGTAGTAGGGAGTAGTAGTAGTTAGTAGTAGTAGTAGTAGTAGTTAGTAGTAGTAGTAGCCAGTTTCGGACGTCTTCTCCTGCCCTAAGAACTGTCTCATATCCACCTGCAAGTTTAGTAACTGGACAGTGGAGGACGATGTGATTTTTGGTCTCTCCCCACGGATGGCAGCCTCACTTAATCCCGAGTTTAATTCTCACTCGTGTTCACTTACCACGGTCTCATGTTCACTCCACTTGATGTCAACACCCTGTAGTCTCTGGGGGGGGGGGCGATCGTTTAAATATTATATTGTTTATAAGGCATTGTGTTCTTTTTTGTCTGAAACTTAAGTGGCTTGAAGTTATGACATCTGGTTCTTGTTTCTCGTTCAACGAAATATGTTTGGAAAAAGAAAAGATAATCACCTCACCATCACCACAATCATCACCACCACCACCACCCCACTATCCCCACCACCACCACCACCACCACCACCATCACCACCCCCATCATCATCATCATCATCATCATCATCATCATCATCATCATCATCATCATCATCATCATCATCATCGTCATCTCAACATCATCAACATCATCATAATCATCATCATCATCATCATCATCATCATCATCATCATCATCATCATCATCATTATTCGCCACATCTACCAATGATAATTAAAACCAAAATTATTTTTTTCCAAATTCAATATTTCCATATAGCTCTACCCGTTCCGTGTGCTCGTCCAGGATCAATTTCTGGGGGAAATCTTGTAGGACCTAAAAAAGCAAGATACCATGTGGGCGACATTGTAACATTCAAGTGCTCAAAGAGTGGCAATACCGTTCAAAGTACTTGTCGAGGAGATGGAAAATGGTCGGCTGCCAACACAGCATGCTTACGTCAGTATGATTTATAATAAAACATTAGGTTTGAAACTAGGCCTTATTTATATTATATATTTGTTAAATAGTGTTTGGGGGGGGGGGGGGGG